>NC_143415.1:16399848-16702878 GCF_059467195.1 Physcomitrium patens | reverse complement strand
TTTTATTTAACGATTTTATTGATAATTTGATTCAATAATTTATATTTTTATATTTTTATATTTATGTCATTTATTTATTTAGATTATATATTTTAAGTTATATATACATATATATAGTATTTTAGTAAAATAAAAAGTATTTATACAATTATTTACTTAAAATACATACATTTATACAAAAAATATTTCACAAAATCAAGTTACTAAATTGCTTATCAATATTTGTTTATTAATAATTAAAATTTTCACAAAAAATTGATTATAAATCTACAATCACTAATAGAGGGCATATACATACCAAAAATAATACTAATATTATGTTTATTCTTTAAATTTATTTTTTCTACAAAATACTAAAAGAAGTATACAACTATGTACTAAGATGTCTTTGATGTATCCAATAAGGCTAATCTAATCTGTTTCTTAATTCAGAATATTATATTATTTTTTTATAAATTTTTTATAGATTCAAAAGTAATTTGTCTATAGACACCACCTCCCATTGCATTAGCTAAAGTTTAAGGTTTTAATAGACAAGCATCAATATTTGAGGGTTGTACAAGAAATTTCTTTTTAGTTGTTTTGTATTCTTACAACTTATATTGTTTATCTTTCTATTTCTTTTCAATTCTCATCTTCTTACTTTGTCTATGTATCTTCTATGTTCCTTCTTTATTTTATTCTAGATTTCTACTTCTTATAGTTTTAGTGTATAAACTCAAGAAAATTCTATTAAAATTAGTCATTAATAAATTCAAACAAACTTTTAATTAGTCTTAAATTCACATCATTCATCTTTGTATCAAACCCCTTAGAGTTTTTTTCTATTTAGATCACAAAGTTAAACTTCTATATACCTCTTCATTGACAAATTTATTATACATCAATTGCATTGCTTTGGTCATAAATATTTTCATTCCAAAAGATTGCATCTTATATTTTTTTATTTACAAAAATTGTAATATAATGCATAAAATTAAAGCTAAATTTTGATTTGTATTGTATTGTACTTAATATCTTCATAAACATATAAATGGAATAAAACAACTCCACTTGTGTAGATGTTTAAGAGACATTATTGGCTTAATATTTGAAGTGAGTTGTACATACACCAAAGATGGTAAATAAGTATAGAGACAAGAGAAATATCAAGACATACATGTAAGAAATAAAAAAAATGAAGGTAGATAAGCAAGATAAGCATGAAAATAAATAAATAATTTGTTGCATGTATATTCTTTAGGCACCAAGACTTACTTAGTCATACCGAAACTTTTTGCTTATACAAAAAGAAGTGGGCATAGAAATAGATTGTTTTTGGATCTACAAAAAATAGATAAAATGCATCTAGTAATAAGATATTTTAATCTCTTATTCTTGCAAGCTCTTGTTATATCTACTCTTATAATTTGTTACATGTATTATAAATAAGTAACTATAAACAAAGTTCTTTTAGGAATTTTATTATTATTGAAGTTAGAAGATATATATATATATATATATATATATATATATTTGAACATCCAAAAGTATTATGTGTATTCATGTATATATAATGTTCTTTGTTATATTTCAATAAGTTTTTTTTAATATATTATATCTAAAATAAAGCAAGGATTTTCTATATTTCATAATTAGTAAATAATAATTTTAAAAAATATAAATTTAAAAATATGCATGAAAATAATATGTAATTGAAATAAAACTTTATTGGGTGTGTTTGGTAGATTATAAAATAAATTACATTATATCGTTAAATTTGTGAATATTTGGTCATTTTAAAGAAATTGACTATGTAGGTTGTAACACAGTATTAAGATAATTAAAAATATATAATATAATAAATAATAATTAATATATAGATATTTTTTTGATTAGAGATTGTACCATTTCAATATAAAAAGTTAAAAAAGAAAAGAAAAAAAGAAGGTGCATTCAAATAAGTCTGAAAACTTAAATTTCTAAATGATATAAATTAAAATAAAATATTTGTAAGTTGAAAGAAGAACAATTCTAAAACAGTATTATATATATATATATATATATATATATATATGATTTTAAACGTTGGCTTCTTACAATCAAGTGGGTAGAATTGAAGCAAATTATTGTTGAAAAGCCATCAAAGAAAGATTAAATTTTTATTTTGTAAATGATTTTTTTAAATTAATTTCAAATAATTTTTAAAAAGCAGATTTTTCGGTTCAGAAATAAGAATAATATTTTATTGATTGTAAAATCAGGAAAAAAAAAGAAAGAAGAAAAAAGAAAAAAGAAAAAAAAAAGACTTGATACATGAAATAAGATATTTCAACTTATAAAAATACACAAGTAGCATAAATTTTTTATTTGAAAATTTTTAAAATTTATTAATTTATATTATTTTTTATGGTTAAATTATAAGATATATATAAAATCTAGCGAATTTAATTTATCTTTATTAAAATGTGTTTTTTATTATGTAACTTAGATAAATTATTGAATACATTCTTTTAAATAATATATACACTTAATACATTTACATAGCTGAAGATTTCTAAATCCTTTACAAAGTTATTTAATTAATTTAAGCAATAAAGATAATTCAATGAATAAAAAAATATGAAATTATTAGTTTACTCTCTATATATATTTTTGAATATATTATGAAACATCTATTTTTTTAATTTCATCTTTAGAATAATGAGATATTAAGAATGATACTCTTTATCTAATACTTTATTTTATTTTATTTTTCTTAAACAGTAATTATATAATTCTAATAATAATTATTGAAAGAATTGTGTGTATATATCTATCTATCTATCTATATATATATATATATATATATATCTAATGGAATTACTATTGCTTAGTACAAAGAAAATGAAATTTTTTTAAAAAAAGATCAGAATATAAGTGAAAATCTTATAAGACTAATAATTGTTTTAATTCTTTTTACATATGTATTATGTCACCAAAAAGTTGTGTAAATTTTATTAAAGAGCATATGATTTACAAGAATATTATTAAAGTTTAGCATATTAAAGGTATAAAGGAAGACAAGTTTTCAAAAATATAAGAAGGTTCTAAATTGACTATTGGAAATGATTGAAAATGCAAGAGACTTGTAGTGGAATTCAAATGCATAAAAGAAATTGGCAAAATTAATAATAATGTTATTTTTGTTTTTATATATGTGAAATAATAAAAAATACCTTACTAATCCTTTGTTGGAACTACACGACTCACAAGCCAAATGCTCAAGTTGTAGATTGCTTATAAAAATACTTTTGTGGATGTAGTAAATGCATAAGAGAAGTTTGTACAGTCAATTTAGAACTACTTGGTGGAATACATTGTTTTATTTTTTTTGATTTTTATTATATAGATTATTCAACTATATTGTAATTGATTGAAATTTGTAGAATAATGGTAATACAAATGATTTATCAATCACCACTAAATATTTGGACGATATTATCATAGATGAATTTTAATCTTACATAGATACCAGTTACCACCGATATAGTTGTGTCATGTCTATTTTGACTATATACTCTTGAATAAGCAAAATTATAAAATTGTAAATGATATTGATGAATAATAAAATTGATTGGTGCATTTGTATGTAATTTTTTTGAAAAGAATTAAAATACATACATACAAAAGCTAATATTTTAAAGATTCAATATCATGTTTGTATTCTTTTTTTTTTTTTTTTTTTTTTTTTTTTTCTTTTTTTTTTTAGATAAGCAACTTTTGGTTTGAAAGTGCTGTATTAAGAAAAATTCTTATCCATCAAAGTGTGGTACAATTAATTTTTGGCTTTCCTAATTGTAGTTAGTAGCACATTAAATTTGATAGTCTTCTGTGGGATCACTTTATTGTGTGTAATTGGTCTATTCTAGCAAACATTGATAGCATTTCATTGGATGTCCAATCATGAACTAGGTTTTAAGTCACAGAAGCTATGTTTGATAGTGAATAGCCTAGGATGAAGGAGAATAATATATATATATATATATATATATATATTCGCATATTGTTTTAATTTTTCCAAAAAAGAAAAATATTACACAATTATTGTAGCCACTAATATTAACACTCTATATATATGTTTAATTTTATTGTTCCAAAATTAAACAAATAAAATGAAACAAAGAACCTATTGTTCCACAGATGAATTTTCATAAGGCTTCTTTATTGACGACCCTCAAATATCCACAAATTTTTTAGCAACAACCGTGGTCAAATATTAATGCAATCGAATCTAAATTGGTCAACAGGAATCGAACCCTCGACTGAAAGCAGGTGATGGGGCACCCTCTCTTAAAGTCATGCCCTGAACGAATGAATGATAAAATAGACGAATGAAACGCGACCATAATTATCATCCATTCATAGGTGCCTCGGTAACGGCACCCAGACTGAATATCTTCCCCTTAGGGTCTCGAGTTTGCGTCGAGGAAGGTCACCGAGAGATTGCGTGCAGTTTTGTGCCGAAGAAGGATCGTAGCATTAATCAGTTTGGATTTCATTCACTCTTCGTGATTCTTCACTCACCGCAGTGGGCAATCCCAAGGGAAGTTTCTGGAACTGTCCGTGAATCATATTAAGAGCAGGAAGAGCAGGAAGTCGTCAAGTTTGCTGGAGCTATGGCAAAGCATCACCCCGATTTGATTATGTGCAGGAAGCAGCCGGGGATTGCTATCGGCAGGTTGTGTGAGAAATGCGACGGGAAGTGCGTGATTTGCGACTCGTACGTGAGGCCGTGCACGCTTGTGAGAACTTGTGACGAGTGTAACTATGGCTCGTATCAAGGGCGGTGCGTCATTTGTGGAGGCCTTGGGATTTCAGACGCCTATTATTGCAAGGAGTGTACTCAGCAGGAGAAGGACCGGGATGGTTGTCCTAAGATTGTGAACCTCGGAAGTGCGAAAACCGATTTGTTCTATGAACGGAAGAAATACGGTTTCAAAAAAAGATAGTCCCTACGCTTTCACGAACTCTCTTCTTCGGAATGGATTTGTTTGTGGCGGAAGAACAGAGCAGGTATCTTGAATGGCCGTGTGAGGTATTACGTCTAGAGTTGAGATTACCGTCAGTTTCAATCGACCAAGATAGGAAAGGAGGTCTCAAATTACAGTGGCAGATAATTAGGTCTTTTTTAGCGTTGAAGTTTTGTGTCTAGGGATCATAGGTGCAGTTCGGTGCGTGTACTGTTAACGTTCGAGAGTACTTTAGCTAACCTCAACGTTAGGGTTATTGCCTTGGTTACGCCGTTGATGTAAGTAATGACAACTAGGCAAATAGCGTCTCGTATCTTACCTTTATCAGGCAACTGACGAAGGATGTCTTGGTATTACCTGGGGATTCGATAAACGTGGATTTAATTATCAGAACTCTGTTTGTTTCTTTATTTCTTTTCTCCTCTTACTTATTTTTTGCTTGGGAGGTTTTATAATCTGGTCGCCGAGGGAGCTATTTTTGTGTCGTTGGCTTTGTTTCTCCGGCCTTTTTAGTACGTTCTCGTATTTTGATACCCGAAGATGTTGTTCTCGTGTCATTAGTATGTTCTTTCCTCTAAATTTTGGGTGATAGTTCGTTGGGAGGTCGTGCACTTGTGATGATTCGGCGGGCCTTGTTGACGTGATCCGTTCGGTGGTACGAATTAATTATCAAATCCTTTCACAGTCGCATCTATGTGGTAATTGGTCTCTTGCACTGACGTGAGACCCAGATTTCACTAGCTAGGGTTTTATGGATTGCTGCATGCATGAAGAGGTTTCCAAGTTTGTGTATTAATTATTTATCTTCCAAGCCGTATTTCTTTTCGTCTGATCATCCTTGTGATCTTATTGACGTGGTGGCGGAGATGTCCTCACTGCAGCTGTAGGAAAAGGTGTAGTGCTGTTGTAATTCTCCTTGATCTCATGGGTGAGAGCGTCATGTCAACTTTTGGCAGGTTGCTATGGTGTCGATAGTGCAAGTCACAGTTGAAGTTGTGATTTGTTTATAGTGCTTCGGTTAGTGGCACATATGAATGACCTCTTCACCAATCTGAAATAATCTGCAGTTAGAGAGAGTGACCCTTCCATGTCATGAAGTTGAACGTAGGATACCTGCAGGTGCAGTTTTAGTAAAAAAAAATCAGCATTTGTTGGAACATTTAATGATGATTTATGTCTCATCTAAACAATGGAAATCGTAGATTACACAGGCAGTCGCGCAGGTAACATGATTTGTGTGAGTGAGCAACAAACGACCATGCCATGGCATGGCTTTACATGTTGCTCACTACATGAAGTATGATTTCTAATGTCTACTCCTCTGCAGTTCATCTTAAAGCAGAACAGGCAGCTACTACGCACAGCATAGCTCGATGTGGCTTGAAGCTCTTCCGATGTGTCTGCTATCGTGTTGCAACAGAGTTTTCAAGAATACTCACACTCACACGGTCCGGATTTCGAGGAACATGCCATGGCCACATAAGGAAGGAAGTTATTATGCCCGATTTGACCGAACGTCTGCTGGTGATTTGTAGTAACAATCAAACCCGCCTCTCAAACGAGGGCTTTGTGCAGATACAGTTCTTCAGCTAAACGTGATAAGAGACACGATAGATTCACAGTATGGGAGACATTCCAACGACCATCTTGCTACATTGCTTAAGAGGCTCTGAACAGCCCATCAATCGCGCCTCATTAACGAAAACCGCCTGTAACATTGCACGAACTCCAAATCGGTTAGGGCAGAGCAGTACAAATCACGGGCAGCTCAAAACCATACGAACACCCTCTACTCACCCTCGTCGATCCAGCGCCTGGGCCAGGGGGTGAAATTATTCCACATTAGCACCTTCAATTCAAACATCTGCACGCTAATTGGCTTGAGATCTTGTCGGGGGTCATATTCCGCTGGAGCTGCCCTAGTATCTTCAATGGGGGGGGGAGGGGGACTGGCAAGGGAACGATTGCTTGCGTGCAATGGTGGAAGCACAGGAACCACGTTGCAGGGATGAAGCGGGCATCAGGGGTGCAAACAGGGACGGGTACACAGCAGCAACAGTAGCAGCAGCAGAAGAAGAAGACGAAAAGGGGGCAGGCGGGGCACGGCGGGGTGTCGGTTTGGAGGTTCAGTGCAGCTGCTAAACCCTAGCGCAGGGGCGCCGTCGGATGTTCATCTGGGGGGAAAGTGGTCCCCGACTGCCCGCGAAATTGGGAGCCTCGCTCCCGCCCTGAAGCTCAGGGGATGATGATCGGCGTGAGCCGTCCGATGGGCAGGGTGACCAATCGGTGGATGCTTTTCGGAGCAGACCCGGTGCAACCAGAGTTGGCTTTGCAAAGTCCACTTCGAACCGTTGTCTGCAATATACTTTTCTTGAGCTGCTGTGTTATCTGAGGCTGCGGTTCGACTTCCTGTTTTGCGCCCCTACGAAAGAGTCCCGTTGTTTTCTTAAACGCTCCTAGTCCGTCTTTTGTGTTTTTTACGTGTCTTGTTCGTTCTTTTCTCCTGGTACTGTGAATAGTCGAGTCGGGAGCTATGACGGAAGAGGGGCACAGCGTGAGCACGGAGGCGAAGGAGACGGGCAAGGTGAAATGGTTCAACAGCAGCAAGGGGTTCGGGTTCATCACGCCTGACAAGGGCGGAGAGGATTTGTTCGTGCACCAGACGAGCATCCATGCGGAGGGGTTTCGGTCGCTTCGCGAGGGCGAGGTGGTCGAGTTTCAGGTGGAGTCAAGCGAGGACGGGAGGACGAAGGCGTTGGCTGTGACGGGCCCTGGAGGTGCGTTCGTTCAGGGTGCGAGCTACAGGCGCGACGGGTATGGCGGCCCAGGTCGCGGCGCAGGTGAGGGAGGAGGTCGAGGCACCGTTGGAGGTGCTGGGAGAGGCAGGGGCCGTGGCGGACGTGGTGTTGGAGGTTTTGTCGGTGAGCGCAGCGGTGCTGCCGGGGGCGAGCGGACCTGCTACAACTGTGGCGAAGGTGGCCACATTGCCCGTGAGTGTCAGAACGAGTCGACAGGAAACGCTAGACAAGGAGGTGGCGGAGGTGGAGGCAACCGCAGCTGCTACACCTGTGGAGAGGCTGGACATTTGGCAAGGGACTGCGCTCCCGCGGCTGCCGCTTAGTTGCTTCACTAGAGAGGCAATGGTCTTAAATACCCTCGCATATCTGGATGGGAAGTCAAGCCTTGGTTCGGTGGGGTGGCCGATACAGGGTTTTGCGGAGCATGCTGCGCCCGCCGGACCGTGGTGCGCTTTGGTGCCCACGGGGTCTGTGCTTTGTTTGCACCAGGCAGGAGAGTAGTGCTCTGCTTGATTTTTTTTAATCGCTTCCGTTATTAATCTTCGTGGGTGGTGTGGAAAGGGTTTAGTGTGCACTGAGTTCTGCATGGGCTGCAGTTTGATGTAGTATCCAGAAGCTTTCATGAGTTCTGTTTTTTGTGTGTTGGCGAATGTCTCTGACATTTGTGGGGTTGGAGACCTAGGTCCTCCAGGAGGGGAGTCGTCGGCCGGGTCCGAGGGCCCCTCCGCGATGGATGGTCTGCGCGGTCCACCTTTGCAGTCAATGTGAAGGTGGAAGGGGCTGGAATCGGTTTGCGCTCGTCGGAGGGGTGTACACCGAAGAGAAGGGTTTAAGTTGTGTCAGCGGGTCGAAGATCAGGATGAAGCCTTACGTTTGTTAATTCAAACTTAAGCTTTATTAGCTGTTTTAAAGCCCCATTTGTTGTAATTGGAGTTTCCAAGAAATGAAATCTTTGGGTTAGGACTGTTGTTTCACCACATTTCCATTTCGTCTGGCTTGTCCGAGTCAACGGCTGCTGTCAAAGCTTGCACCTTCAATGATTTGTTCACGTGTGGCATGTTGTACATAACGTGACGTTTGCTTCCTTACCTCTAATTTTTGCAGCCGTTGTATCGGAACATTTACCTCTTATTAACATAATGCATTAATTATCCACTGTCACAGTGTGGCTTACTTGCTGTGTACGCGAGTACATGACGTTTTCTTTGTCCTTTGTGTCTACTTGTTTTAGGGTTCAAGTTCTCATTCTTTGTACACGCCGATTTTTGTAGCAGCCCCTTGTCACAAACTTGGCTCTCTTGTCAAGTCTTAGGTGGTCTTGTTGTTCTGAAGATACTTTCTATGTGTACGTGATTTTTTTCCTCCCGTAGTTTGTCTCTACTGATTCTATGCCTCTTCATTAGGCCTTATTGCAATTCTTTCCCTGCCCTTCTGTTGGATAATGGAAGTGGAAACTCCCTATTTATTAATGGGTTAGCGATAAATCATATTCCTGCACCGAGATGTATCAATAATGCCACGTAAGTAACTTGTGGCGAGAGTTTCGGTTCCGGTGGCTGTTAGTTTGCGAGTTACTCCGAAGATTTTCTTATTTGATATAGATTAACACACTCGTCGATTTTCATGAATGATTGATTGCTGCATTATACTAGTCTTGGGGCCCAAATCTGTTGCCTTGTGCCAGAATCAACCTCGACTTACCTTCCCTTCTTTTGGTTAGTTTCCTGACAATCGAGACTGCTGTGTTGCTTATTTGGCTGTTGTGTGACTGTTCTGTTGCCCGTGGCAGTGTGGCCCTGCACGTCACTTTCCTATCACTGGCCATTGTGACCCTGCTCGTGTTAGTCTTGCAATCTTGCTTGCTGCGAAACTCTGTTCGTCGTGGCCGAAGCCTTTCGTGGTGGCATGGGATTCTAATTGAGAGTAATCCGTCCTTACGGATACAGTTACTGCCTGCTTTGCATGTTCATTCATGTTGATTCTTGCTGGATAACTCTCGTTGGTTTATAGTTAAAACAGCAAGACTAGCCAGAAAAAGCAGACAAGGAGAATCCAACACTGAATGAGCTAATTTGCCCTTGAACTCGGTTTCAGTACTTCAACAGATTCTCATAGATGTGGTTTTTGGAATACATTCTAGCTCCTGTTTCCACTTATCTGTATCTGGGTTTGTGCGGCGCTATTGTGTAATCCTGACAGTCTCGTGCATAGGTTTCCAATACCACGTCATATCTTGATGCATAAAACTGAAGTCCAAGTACAGCTCTTGTTTTTATTTTAATGGTTTGAGCACCAAGATTGTCACAGTCGCTGAGAAATTCAATTAGTTAAAAGGTTCGGGGTCAAAGTTTTTTTTCGCTTTCAGTCAAGTCTTTGATGGCGCCATATCTACAGTGATATTGTTCGCTTTCAAAGGTTTCTGTATGGACACTTTTTTGCCTCTTGACAACAAGAATTATTATGTAAAGAATATGTTTTTGATTCTTACTTGCAATGTGGCATTACCTTGAACAATTGGGGATGAATTTTGAAGCTGCTGGATATGCAAGTGTTACTAATTCACAGGCTGCATTTAACATGTTGGAACAAAGTGTTTTATTTTAAGACTTATAGTTCACATTGAGAAAAAATTGGCTCCAAATTGAGTTTTTAGAGGGCTGTGAGCATACCAAGTCTCATATTATTTGACTTAATGAAAGTGGTTTGAAATGTGATGTATGGGTGGTGGATTAGACTTAGACATCACCACATTTTTTACTTTTAATGATTATATGCATTATGAAGGAATTTTAATATTATCGTTGTAGTATAGACTTTCCAAATATAATGTAATTTTATATTTGAAATATATACAGAAAGGGAGAGAAAAAAAATCAAAAAGTAAAAAGTCTTGCATGTATACAAAAAAGGAGAAAGAATATTGCATAAAAGACAAACAATGAAGAGATATCAAAAAGACATATATGCTCTTTTATTGGTCAAAACTTCATTTTTATTTTATTAGTTAGAATATTAAGACCAAAGAATATTTCTTAAAGTTTAGAAGATGTTGATTAGACTTACATAGAATATACGAGAAATGTATATAAAAAAAAATGGTGAAAACTATTATAATTTTCAAGAACTATTTTTTGCTCAGTGACTTTTACATATATCTTTTGTTCTTAAATATACATTAATATTTATAGTCTTTATTATTGAGCTAATACATATTTTATTAATAATATTATTATGAAAATATTTAATAAAAAAATCTTGGAAAATAAGATTAGTTTTGTCTTATTTTAGAAGATGTTATGTGTAAAATTAATTTTTCTTAAAGAATTGTATTTATTAAAATAATTTATAGATATCATTCAAATAAAATTTAGATATATATCTTCTATCTTTTCTATAATTTTATATCTTACATGAAAATCTTTCAAATATTAAAATTAGGTTTTTTTTAATATTTTCTAAAAATGAAATATTATTATTTAAGTTGTGTTTTTTATTTTTTAAAATTTATAACTTAGTGAATTAGAGTACCTTATTTAATATTTTGAACAAAATTTGAATATCAAGTTCAAGATTATGATGGCAATCTTTTAAATCTATAAATATAATTGTAATATCATGTAAATATTTTATTATATTAAAGAATCAAAAGAAGAATGTATAGTTTAAGATTATAAGTGGTGTTATTAAAAGAATAACTAAAAAATATTAATAGGATTTTTTGAATAGTGTGAATAATTATGGAAAAAATATTAGTCATTAATTTAGTAATATAAAAAAGATAATCAAATTATCTAGTTTAAAAATAATATTGTGAAAAAACCAAGAATTAAAAAAATAAAACAAAGTAAAATTTTAATATAAAAAAGGTTTTTTTAAAGTATTAACTTAAAATATGCAATAATACCAATGTGCAAAATTCCAAAATATTCATCTCAAGAGATTTTCAAATACTTACTTTTTAAGATTTTCAAATATTTTTTTAGGATATGAATCAGAATGAAAAAAAATAAAAAGCAATTGACATACTTAAATCTTCTTCGACTCTCTCATAATATGCAAAATATGGTGTCATGTGATGTACCATTGGATGCCAAATCCCATCAAATATATGTGGTTTAGTGGTTTTTTCATCCATTAGCTTTTTTTGTTAGTTAAATTTGTTAATGTCAACTACTGCTTGAATACTTAAGCAAAAAAATCTCTTGATTTGACATTCTTGTCAAGTCAAATCTTGCAAGTAATTTTGAGAGAGAAAAAACTTGTTGTAAGGATTTTCTTGGCTATGATAATTTAGCCATTTTAGTAAATTTTTAGGATTTTTTTTATTTTTCACACTTGCACTCTTGGATTCTTCTTTTATGGTGTAAAAGATAGATTGACTCAGTTGTGTATGCATTTGTAATCCTTCCTTGAGAGTGTATAGTTGAACATTTGTATTTGGTTTAAATTTTTTACTTTGTAATTGGTTTGTAATCCTTGATGTGTTATGTGCAACAATCTTTATTTACACAACATTATACATTGTTTTTGATTTTTTTTTAATAAAAATAAAATAAGATTTTATTTATTAATAAAATTATGTGCATGTGTAGAAATTCATGTACAAGATGTGTGGTCATTAAGATAGAAACAAAAATGTAATCAAATGTGTATAAATATAAAACTTTTGTGAGTATAAACTAAAACCAACTATCAAAGCAATATAGTAACTGTGTGCATTGCTAGTAGAATTTAATATGAATAGTAGCACAAAGTAGATTCATTTGATGACAAGAATAAGAACAATCATGTCAAAGTGAGATATTACAAGAATGATGTAGCAACATATATATTTACATAAAGCTCACACAATCAACTTAAAGTAGTAAGCCAATGACAATAAAAACTATAATAAATCATGTGTAACAATTTGAATTATAAAGGCAACAAATAAGCTAAAATCAACAAAAACAGATGTGGTCTAGATTAATAAGATGGTATCATATATATATATACTTTAATTATTATTTAGATAATATGAATAAGGAGAAGTAGGCAAAAGTAGATAAACTTGATAATATCTTGTAGATAAGCTTCTTAGCAGCTTCAAAAATATAGTTTCATCTTTACACGTGTATAAATTTGATTGATAGGTTGAAAACTTAGCCAACAAGTTAGCCACATATTGCACATGTTGATAGCTTGTGGTACAAGTTCACCATGTGGTGCACATATATGAAACTTTTCTTGCAAGTTAGACATGTGTTATGCAAGTTGAAGATGTGTTTGAGGTCTTAAAGAGTGCCGCTATGTAGTTCTTTTTTAGATAGTATATATTGACACTAGAATGAGGCCTTCTTCATTCTTGTCAACTTCTTTCTAGTCTAGTTTCAAGGGTCTTTAGTTTTATAATCTTTTGGCAATAGCCATTCTAGTTTCTTTTTAAACATATATACTTTCTTATTTCTATTTTGTCATCCTTCTTTGATACATATCTAACTTGTTTACATATCTTCTTTGATTTCTTGTCCTTGACACATGGAAGAATTATGATTTAGTAAAGAGTCAAAATTAAAAGCCATTTTATAAAAAATATCACAAAGTGAGGATAGAAGTAGCACTTGTAATGACAAGTCTAGGATTAGTTTAGATTTTGAATTAATTAGTGGCATATGGAAGGAGTAGTGCTTGTTACCTCTTGGTTGGATTTAAAGAATGTTGGTCCAATGGTGCAATTCTAGGAGCCTTTTTTTGTACTATTAGATTATAGTTAAGATAGTGAACAAATAATTTTTATAGAACAATAATGACATTATAAGTAGAATTTTTAAAAGTAATAATTTGAATAAGAAAAATCCAACAAAAAATTAGATTAATTTAAATTTACTTAGAATAAAAAAAATATATAATGATATATAAAAATAAAATAAAATACTATGACTTCATAATTTAATTTAGTTTATTGAGAAATTAATCTCATTTAAATACCTAATCTTAAAAGCATAACTTTTGGTTTTTTGCTTTGGTGTATGGTTATTATAATTTTAGTAATTATATTTTTTTATGGAAATAATAATTTTAAATATATATATATATATATATATATATATATATATATATAATTTATACATAAGCATATAAAATAAATGAGAATAAATCAACAATGCATAAAATGAGGTTTATAAAAATAGATAATATGTATTGTTCTACAATTCAACATCATTGTTATTTATTTTATATGCTAAATATTATCATCAAAATTAATTTTTAATTTTTAATTTTAATAATTCTATTTTTTCAAGTAAATACAAAAGTTACAACACTTAACTATGCAATACCTGAAGAGATTATTTTTTACAAAATATTATCAATGTATATTTAAATCCTTCTTAGCACTTTGTATTTGAGATAAAATTAGCATAATTCAAAGTATATTTAGAATTTACTTATTACAATATATAAATATATTAAAAATATCATAAAATTTATTTTTGGTTTAATTATTGCTTAATAATAATGACATGTATGTATTTGCATATAAATATTATATTTTTATAAATTAAAAAAATTATAAAAAAATCATGTTTACTAATTCATAAAATATTATTTTCAATTTTATTTTTTCTTGAAATATATTACATAATATTATATAGGCTTAAAAATCATATTTTATTCAAACATAAATATTTCAAGTTTTTAAAATCCATTCTTCTACATAAATGGTATAAAACCTTTGATTAAGGATGCAACTTTGTCATATTATTTTCGGTCTTTTAAAAGTAAAATTCTTAATAATATAAAGTACATTTTTGATATTGATCTTAAAAAAAAACTATATATATATATATATATATATAGTTTTATTATTATTTATTAGTAATATATTTAATTAGATAAATTGAAAATTTCTTATTATCCAATTATATGGTGTTATTTTAAAAAATATTTATTGATAAACATATGTATATATATTAATACATACTTAAAGAGATACACAAATAAAAAATCAATTAATTATAGATTTTTTTTTTTGAATGAACTTTGAAAATTCTATCTTAAAATTTGAAATTTAAATTAAAAGAAAAAAATATTAAGTAAAATACATAATTAATATCAAAATCAAAATTCCAAATTTTTTCTTCTTAATTAAACGTTATTTGTAGTTCTACTTTTTTTTTTTCTTACAAAATAATATACAATTTATAAGGTTCTAAAGAGAATTTTAAAGTTTATATTACTATTTTTTTAATAATATTATCTTTTAAAAAATAATTATTTAAAATAACTTAAATAGATTATTTTAAGTTATATTTCCATATATTTTTGTGTGTGAAAATAGTATATATATATATTTATATATATATTTATATAGATGAAGAATTGTGTAAGCCACACATCTCCCTGCTGTTTTATGATTAGTTTTGTCTATCTCTTGTTTCTACTCTCCATTTCCAATTCTTTGTCCTCCATTCCCATCTCCATTTTTAGCCCTTTTTCTCCTTTCATTTGTTCCCAGCCTCTCCACCCTCTTCCCTTCCACCTAGTCCCTCATTTTGGGATTAAATGAAAATGGAAGTAAAGACATTATATCTGACAAAAATAAATATATTAATTTTATTTACTTCTATTCTATGAAATTATTATAATATAATATTCAATAGTTAAAAACATATAAATTATCAAAATATATTTTAAAGAATTTTTAATAAGGAAAGCAAGATCTTCATTTTAATAATTACTTTAATTTTAATTTTATTTAATTTCTAAATGATTTGTGTTCTTTCACTTTTTAATTTAAATAATGGCATAAACATAGATTTTTTATTTAAAAAACATAATAGATAATCATATAATAATATGCTTCAAATAATCAAAGATAATTTTAAAAGAACTTGACATGTATATTCTAATCCCTGTCCAATCCCAACATAAGAGATCGAAGGGATTGAGGGAGGGGGGGGGGTTTGAAAAAATAGAACATGGTTGGAGGGTGCTGGAAACATTGACTTGAGACATGAAACATGGATGAAAACATGTGACTGAGATAGGAGATAGACAGAACTTATTATGACATGGTAATAGGAGGCGTGGCTTCAACATAATTAAGGTGTGGCTTTAACAACTCCCTTGAATTATATGTATATATATATATATATATATTCAAAAACTTGTTAGTATTAACGTGAAAATAAATAAATAAATAAAAATATTTTTTAACATTTTATTCTGTAAAGATTTATAATTTAATAGAAACTTTAAAATATAACTATTTTATAGAAAAATACAGGCGCGTTATTTTTTTTAAAAATAAAATAAGATGACATCTGAATTCTTTATTTGAAAAATAATAATTAATTTATAAAAAATATTAGATGATATTTTGTAAATATATAAAACTTCTTGCAATTCTATATAATAAGAAATAAATGATTAATGTTTTATGTTTTAAAAAGCAAAGGAAAAAAAGACTATAAAGATCAAAGGATTTACATAGTTAGTTTATAAGATTACAATAAATATAATTGTTAGTAAACTCAAGAGAATATGATAATGATTTCAAATTTAAACAATATTTCTATTTTATTTGTTGTAATGGAATTTTAGTATGAATCGATTGGTAAATTTATTAAAAATAAAATTTAAATAAAAAAATAAAATGGTTTTTATAAATATCCTAATAGCTGCTGTAGAATAAACTGTATTTAGCAATAAAGAATTTAAAATATAGTTTTACAAATAAATTTCATATTTAAATTTAGGTTAACTTTGGATTCAAATTTTTCAGCTCAGATCATATATAAATATTATTAGATGGTATTATTATTTAAATGTTCATTAAGATACATATAAATAAACAATAAAACCAACTTTTTTTTATATCCCAAAGGTAAAAATCAAAGAGACAAGACAGATTTCATGAAACTAAAAAAAGTAACTTATCAACATTTAAAACTTTATAAAATTCCAAATAGTTACAATATTTAAAAATACATGTTTGTATGGAGAATAAAGTTATTAATTTTTTTAAAAATATAATATGTAAAATACAACATATATTATACAATATTTAAATTAGAATAGAAATAAAATGATTTAACAAAGAATTTAGTTGAAAAAATAAAAATAAATAGGAAAATATTAAAGTTACCCAAAATTTTACTAAAGTAACCTGTGTATCTAGACCATCATTGCACCTCTTTGATCCCAACTCTTGTTTTCCAAGTTCTTAGCTCCATTCTCATTGCTTGTTCCCCATTCTGATCTCCCCAACCTCGTCCCTATCCATATTTTGATCTTCTGTTTTAGACCCCTTTGCTAGTCCTGAGTAAGCTTTTGTAGATCATTTTTCAGCATCAAGCTGCTAGTGCAAAAGGTTTTGTGAGAGCCAGCTCAAGAAAGATTCACTTAGTAGAATATGGAAGTGGGATCAAAAGATTTTAGATTTTTGAAGGAAATTTTGTACACTGCTTCAACTACATTGTACTTTGGCTTTAGATGTCTACGTGAATTATACTAAGACTTTCTTACTTGACAAAAAAAAAAAAAGAAAAAAAAAAAAGAAAAAAAAAAAAGAACTCTTAAGCTCATTGAAAAATAGTTCTAATATTGTAATCTCACAAAATTACAAATCGAGTGCTGTGACATATTGAAAAACAACCTTGAAGAATTGAGACATTTTGGTTGAAATTTGATTTCTCAAAATGTAGCTCTTTGAGGCACAAATATGTTGTGCAATCTTCACCACTATCACCTTCAAATTGGTTTTGACTTATGCCATTGCTTCTATAGTTTATTATCTCTCCTCTCTCCTCTCCGCCTTTTCCCCCTCCCCCTCTCATCTTCCTCTTCTTTCATTCCTATTTCTCTTTAATTTTTATGTCTCTATTCACTAAGCTCAAATTTGTTAAATATAAGTTGACTAATTTCTCAATAACATAGAAAAATATAAGTAAATAATGACATTAAAAAGATAGCTATACCATCCAACTTAGCTAAGCAAGACCAAGTAGTTTTTTAGGATGAGACTTTTGAATCAACTCATACATCCGTAGATGCTTTCAATCTCAGATTAGGTCTTGGAGATTTCATTGGAGCTATAGCTTATGCCTATCTACTTAATTTTACAATTGAAAAGATTGAGAGTGTAAAATTTCAAAGGAGGGAGATTTTTTTGGTCCTTGATTTGTTTGATTTTTTGTGTTGTGAGATTCATTGGTTGGTCTAATAAGAAGAATGATACATTTATATGTATGCATGTGTGGATGTGTTTTTTTTCTTGAAGTTTAGTTGAAGAGCAATCATGTGTGATTTGTGGTAGGAATTTAAGATCACTGGTAAAACAGAAGACTTGTAGTTCATTGTCATTTTGAAATTGGATATATGCTTAAGCTATATTGAAACTTGACTAGTTGTGTTTGCAGCATGGATTTTGATTTTAAATCTACAAGAGAGATTTAAATGGATGATAGCTCTATTCATTAGCTTTTGATGTCTTTGAAATGGTTCCACATTTGGTCTGTTGTACTCAGATTTTGTGTCTGATGTATGATTTTACAATTAGACTAGTATATATTTGAATATTCTCATTTTTCAAATCATTCTCTAGGTTGATGTAGTTTATTAGTGATTCTTTAGTGGTAGCTATCCAAATATTCAACCATGGCATTCTACTTAAACTAGGCAAGAATTTTTTTTTAGAAGTTAATTCAACTCTAACTTACATTCTTCAAGCATGCTTGCCAAAGAGCAATTGTTGCAATTATTCCAAGAGTTTTTAAAGGTCCTAGACAAGCTGTCAAGGACATGAATTTCAACAAAGAAAAATCCTCAATACACTCATGTATCATTGAAAGGAGCTAGAAAGTCACTCAAAGATGATATAATATTGAACTAGAATGGCTATTGCCAAAGATAAGAAGACTAGAAAGTCTTGGAACAAGACTAAGGACTAGAAAGGCGTTCACAAGAGTGAAGAAGGCTTCACTCTTGCCTCTATATATACTTTTAACTAGGATCTACGTAGTGATGTCCTATAGGACCTCCAAAACGTGTTGACTTTGTTAGCGACATGTCTTAATTTGCAAGGCAAGTTATCTATGTATGCACCACATAGTTAACTTGTTCTACAAGCTATTATACAAAGTTAACTTGTTCCACAAGCTATTACACGGAGTTAACTTGTTCCACAAGCTACCAACACATGATTAACTTGTTGGTGAAGTTTCTATTCCATAAATACATCTAAAGTCAAAATTGTATTTATGAAGCTTCTAGGAAGCTAATCTAGAAGACTTTATGAAATTAATCTATATTTACATATTTCTTCATAATTATATAAGTAACTATTGAGATAAATGTATATGTCTATGACACTAGCATGGTAAATGTATATTTTTATTCTTGGCTATAAACAATCTTCATTTATTGTAAATTCATTTGTGACATGTAAACTCTTGATGAGTGTGATATAAGCTAAGTAAGCTAAGTGATTATGTTAATAAGATTTATTCAACAACATAATAATCTACACACTAACCGATGTTTCAAAAACTATTTTGTTTTGAAACTTTCACCTAACCTCCTTTGTAGGAAGTGTGCTGCTTAGAAACGATCTTCAAATGTTTACTTGAGACTTAGGAAGAGGGTTGGAACAAAAGACTAGAACATGGACAAGTAATAAGGTTGAGGAGATCAAGACATGGGATGGACAATGAAAATGGAGCTAAAAATTTAGAAAATGAGATCCGAGAATGAATATATGCAGTAATGGTTTAAATAGGTGGATTGCTTTAGTAAAATTTTGGGTCACTTTAACATTCTCTTATATATATATATATATATATATATACACATACAAGATTATTATTTTTATTTATTGAATAAAAGTGAATCTTCAATGAACAATAAATAATCTCTTATTTCAAATACCTTTACTTTGTAGATATTTCCATAAATTAAATATTAAGTCTAAACATCGCTATCCTCCCTTACAAACATTTGCATGGTCTCCAACTAATAATGTCATTGATAAAGAAAAAATAAAAATAAATATTTGATCAATACACAACTTTTTTAGAAAATCTCTACAAAGTTAGTTTGTTAGATGAAATCTAGTCCTCTTTATCATACACACACACACACACACACACATATATATATATATATATATAGGAAATTGTTAAAATGATCCAAGCATTTACTAAATCAACCCACCCATCATTATTGGTTGAGAATCCAACCATTTTTTTTATTGGTTTTTGACCAATGAGAATTTTTTGATGATGGTTAAGATGGGTGGGTCGATTTAATAAATACTTGGATCACTTTAACAATTCCTCTATGTTTGTATGTGTGTATATATATATATATATCCATAAATTATAAAACTCCACCATGGACATTATGGTCTATGTCAAAACCACTGCACAAGAATTTCTAAGGCTCTCATCATTCCAGTTGGCTCAAGAGGGAGGAAGAAATTGTGACATGGCACAGAGTAATACGGATGACCCTCAACCCTCGGGGAACGCCATCCAATGAGATCTCCACAATCAGATTCCGGCTACCCTGCGAAATCACGACTTTGTTTAGAAACCCACACAAACAAACAGACTCACTGACTCACACGCCTAAGGCCACGAATGTAGAACCAGGCTCCAACGAAGCCATCGGTGATAGGGGGCGAGGCGACGGTCGCATGCAGGGCCGCCAAGTCAGAGGGTAAGATAGCGGTCATAGGGCCGCACACGTCCGACGTGCAAGGCCTGGAGGCCACAAGCTTGGGGCGCCAGGAAGCACAAGACCAAAAGGAGGCGAAGCGTGTTGTGGATAGTCAGAAGGGGAAGGGAGGGAAGTCGCGGATCGCACTCCCCATTGTTCCCTGCTGCTGCAGCTATGGCGGGTTCCATGGCCACGCTCTCCTCCTCGCACTCTCTGGCCTCGTCCTCCTCGTTGCTGCCCTCTCCTCGGTCCGCCCCCGCCCGCCGTGACGCCCCCACCACCGTCGTTGTCTCCGCGGCGAACCCGTCTGAGAGGCATGGTGTGTCCAGGCGCCAGGCTGCTGTGTCGCTCACTGCTCTTTCAGTGATGGTGTTCTCGTCGTCGCAGAAGGCACAGGCTAGGGACATTCCTATCTTCGGATTGAAGAAGGCCAAAAAGGCTGCTGAGGAGGTGTGTTGTGTTTGGCTTGGGTCTTGTTGGGAGGGATTCTGGATGGTCTAGTGGATTTCCATCGTCTCGTTTCTGTGTGTTGAGATGCTTTCTCTTGCTTCGGGTAGCTTGCCAACGCTGCCTGATTGTGTATGACTTGATTTTAGCGAGATGATGTGGGAGTTTCAGCTTTTGGTTGTGTTGATTTTTACTGTGTATGGTACCGCATCAGCTTGCATTGAGGGGTGTTTATTACCTGAAGAATTGTGCTTTTTATTTCAACTAGACAGCTTTTAGCAACATCCCGAATGGGAATGAAGCTTCAGAGCGGAGTCAACTTTGATCTTAGATGTTTCGTGTCTCTAAGATGGTGTGTCTCCTTCTCGTTCGCACACAAACATTTTGTGACACTGCTATAGAAGTCTTTCATGATCAATAACATCAGTCTGAAGTGCCCCTTGGAATGCTGTGCCTCAGGCACAAGGAACGTCTACGTGACATGTTAAGGCGCTGCATTGTTATCTGAATTTCTTATGATTGCAATGGAAAAATGTCAGTCAATGTTGCGGCAATAATAGCACCTACTAGCTGCTCCGTGCTCTTCAATCTGAGCATTGACTTTGAACATTTGGGTTTGGGTATTTCGGTTGATTTGCCGTGATTTATCTGAACATGTATTGCAATATGAATTTCAGGTGGTGGCTGAAGTGAAGGAGCTGGTCAAGGAAGGAGAGAGTGGAGTGGCTGCAGTAAGTGGAGCTATCTCGAATGCTGCTGTGGAATTCCCCGGAGCAGCCTTGCCGAACATTCCAAGCTTCCCAAGTACTGAAGGCGGGCTCTCACCTGCACTTCAAGCTGGTGCAGTTGCTGGCGCGGGAGTAGTAGGTGTACTTGTTGCCTCCACTGTGGTGAATACCCTAGTGAGCCCATCAAAGTAAAATGTATGACTGTATATTTAGCACCACGGTTTTCATCTGTCTCCTCCTAGATTGAAGTGCATTGAGTCTACAGGTTAGATGTAATTGGTTTTCAAATAATTTTCAGTGAAGGTCGTGGTGTGACGACAGATGTGTAGGGAACTTGGATGGTACCCCGAAGAGATCATGTAGTGTACACTGGCAGTACAATTAGGAAATTTCTGACAATGAGGTTATGGGAAAAGCTCATTCACTCAAATGGGAAATGCTAAGAATTTGTGCAATTGACATGATTAGGTTGAAATGTATGAGTATCCGTCATTCTTGAATTATACCACACATTTGAATTCCGCCACAAGCTCCTTTCCACTCGTGCATATGTGTGACAGTATAGCAGTAAAGATTTGCTCTATTTTTGTCCTCTATTAATCTGGTGCTGAATCAGCTGCTCGTCTCGATTTTCTGTTCTTCATCAACCATTGTCAGGGCATATTCTTTGATTGACACCTCATTGCGTATGTCCCTAGGTATGCTGAACCACATCAGTTCCCCGAATATAATCTATACCTTAATTATCCAATTTAACTTCAAGTCCGCTTCTACCCAGTAGATAAAATTGTTAGTGAAGAAAATAGTGGAGTGACTTCTAGTGCATCTGAAACCAATATCTGTGGGTTGTTTGTATAACTAGTAACTTTTCGGAATGGGATTACTATTTCACCGATAGAATGGCCTGTGTTATCCATACATAGAGTATTGTATCATGAGGCGCATCCCTGAGGTAGAGTGGCAATGAGTTTCCACACTGGCAAACTGATTTGTTATTTTAGAAAAGTTAGGAAAGAATCTGTAATAACCTCATTACCACCCCATCTAACTATATACTCTTGACAACAGACTTTTTTGCCAACCCTAGTTTTCCAATTACCATTAAATTTGCACCGCTTCAGAACTCATTTGAAGCCGACGTAATCAAACTTGAGATGCCTTTTTCCCTGAATAACAATTTGATCAAGCAGAGCTCTGCAGCCCCTGCAATGTATCTTGACATCTGCGTGAGCAATAGATCAAGTCTTTGTGGCCACGATGGAAATGGATACAGTGATCGCTCAACAGATTGGATATTCTACAGTATAATATCTGGTTACCTGCAAAATGACCTCGGCTCTAGGACAACAAGCCAGTTGGTCTTCGATGGATTGGAAGTGCAGGAACTCTTGATCTCATTTTGAGATTAATTTTTCAGTTTGTAACTCATAATTCGGATTCGAAGTGGCATACCAATTAAAGTATTCGATGTTAAGCGGTGTTCAACAAACGAAGATGAATGATTGTCAAAAGAGGACCAAAAAGCGAAAGATGAGGCCAGTCTTTGGTGATTGAGGGGGTCTCGTGCGGAGTTGATTTGGCGTTAGCAGCGGCATTCCCCAGCCACCCACATGGAATGGCTAATTTGCAAAGTTCGCGGGTTGTTCGTTATCCCCCGCAATTGGTCCGCAGCAACGCAATCCTCTTATCTCCATCTAGCTCCGACTTGCGTTGGTTTCTCATCTCCGAACTGCAACCATTTTCGTGTCTGCTTTCTACGCTGCAACTATTCTCACCTCAGTGACTCAGCGTACTCAATCGGTTGTGAAGTGATGGCAGCTATGGCGGCCATGGCGAGCTCGGCCGCGGCGATGGCAGTGGTCCCTGCCAAACTCAGGTCCACTGGTTTGAGGAGCCAGCAGCTGGTGAGCGTGGGTGCTTTCGGAAACAGAGCCGCGGCAGAGCGAGTAGCCAGGAAGGCCCTGGAGGTACGCGCTGGTATGGCGTCGCTGTCGGAGCTCGAGGGGAGCGTGAAGCAGGCGATTCGCAGCGTGAAGGACGGCGCCTCGCAGAACGCATTGATGAAACAAGCTACATTTATTGCGTTCAACGCGCTCATGGTGTTGCCTGCTTTGGCCGAGGAGATGGAGAAGGAGCCCAAGGGTAAGATCTTCGACTTCAACTTGACGCTGCCGATCATTGCCGTGCAGTTCTTGCTTCTCATGGTTGCTCTCGACAACATCTGGTTCAAGCCCGTCGCGAAGGTCATGGATTCTCGTGATGAGGCCATCCGGTCCAAGCTCATGGGCGTCCGCGACAACTCTGGCGAAATTAAGAATCTGCAGAACGAGGCCGAGGCCATCCTCAAGGCCGCCCGCATTGAGACCACCGAGGCTCTGGCCAAGACGAAGAAGGAGACAGCCGCCATGTTGGACGAGAAGCTTCAGGAGTCCCGCAACCGGATCGAGACTGAGCTCGCCCAGTCCCTCGCTAACCTGGAAGAACAGAAGCAGGAGACTCTTCGCAGCTTGGACCAACAAGTGCAAGCACTGAGCGACGAAATCCTCAGCAAGGTTATTCCCTTCAAAGTCTAATCTCTTCGTAGGATAACGTTACACTTAGATTTCGATGCGGAATTGCGGTTTCTTCCAATGTAGCATCATTCTTGAGCAAGCAAAAGAATTCGACGACATCTCCCTTCTTCACATTCGTGCTCTTCTGTGAGACCCACCTGTCCAAACCGTAGTGCTCTGCTGTTCTCTTATTATCTGAATCGACTCCTTCATGGAAAGCTTATACCGAAAACTTACACATGAATGTCACATTATCTTCGATTCGCAAGTGTAATGCCTGTTGCAGCGAATGTTGAATTAATCATGGCTTGGCTCGGACCATCGCAGCTTCTACAAATGGTGAATCCTTGTAGCTCGATTGTTACAGACGTAGAAACGGTTGTCCACCTCAATTCTGGGAATGGATCCGAAGCTCACGTTCGTAATGTGTCAGTACTGATGTTGAAACCCTAATGAAGATTGCATGTTTTAGTGGGAATAAGTATGATTATTCTTCCTCCACCAACGCATATTGCTGATATTTTCTTACTAATTTTAGTTTGTGGGTTTCGTGACTGACGTGTTTTACCGATTTGCAATGAGATTTTGTCCAAGTTTGTCAGTGTGGTTTTCGAAGGATTTTTGTAGTATTCCTTGTATGTTAGGCATCGATCTAATTATGTTTCTTCTTGAAAAAGAAAGGCTGCATTTTTTCCATGGTTGGAAATGAAATTCTACATGAAGTGATGCCAATTCCTCATAAGAATATGTTTCTATAATTTGTTCAAGGTATTGGGCAAAATATTAGTTGATTTCAAAGGGAAAATAATTGGAAAATTAATGAATGTTTCACAACTATCCTCTTTCTTTTAATTCTAGACAGTGTAACAAATGATTTCTAATCATTGTTACGCATAGCCTGCAGTTGGTTGTCCAGGTCACTTTTTATAAGCTTGGATTTGTTAAATTCGAAAAAATAAAAATGTAACAGTATATATTTCAAAAATTAAAAAAAGTAAAAAATAAAAATAATAAAAAAAAAAACCACCATTTTGTAATGATTCTTTTTCATAATAGGTTTGATATGACAATATCACAATGCACAAAAGCATAATTTCACTTTTTTTTGATTATTTTTCATTAATCAACTCCTTGAAGTGAGAATTCTCATTGGACTTTAAACATGACTTTGTGCAAAAACTGATATTGTCAAGTTAATTGACTTAAAACGTCAAAAAAAGAAGGAAAAAAAAAGAAGCATGATTGTAATTTTTGTCAGATTTTCAATTTTTAATTTAGAAGAACACCCGTTGAATATTTTCCATCAAAATGTTCATCGATAATAATGTGGTTGGCATACGAATATTTACTTATGGTGCTTGGAATTGCCACCTCATCACCGCAGTGCCATGTCATCAGAAAATAATCCTAGATGGATGATCCAAGTGGCATATGCCATTGGACCAAATTCAAGGAATCTCTCATAATGGAAAGATAACACCATGGTATATATATATATATATATATATAGACTCTCTCAGACTAATTAATCAGACTGTCTCCATGAACACTGCAAAATTTTGTGATTATTCGTATATCTTTTTAAAGCATTTATTTGCTGCTGTGGAAAATAATCATCAAAATATATGACAATGAATGTGTGTTCTCCTTCAATAGATTAGTATGGTTTTCTATTAGGTAAAAGATACTTTTGTGACATGCTTACATTTGAAAATCTAATTTTTATATATATACTTGTAATGTATTACACATTTCAAATAGATCATAAATTTCAAGTTAAATGTGCATGTAAATGTATACATATATAAACAAATGCATACAAATAAAATTAAAAGATTAAAAAGGTGATTGTCATATATTGGAGGCATTGTAATTTGCGAGTTACTTTTTAAAACCACATGATGTCATTCTTGTGTAATCAATGAATAAATCACAAAATCATATAATTACCTATCTCAACCTTCAAAAAAACTTTATAATGATTAATGGTCAAACGATTTAATATGTTGAGTCAAAAATCATATTAATCTATAAAAGTGAAGCTGTATATCACATTACAAAACTAAAAATATATTTATTCATATTCTTGTTTGCAACATTGACAACAAAAATGAATGAAGAAATACAATTAGAATAATAACTTCCAAAAAGTAAAAGTCTTTGTCATTTATTTTGAAGTTCTCAAATTCCTTGATAACTATTGATAGCATTAAATGTAGCCGGTACTCTCCATGCTATTTACTATAGGCTACATTATTTACTATAGCTACAGTGTTCTGAATGTAGTAGAGAGACATTGTTTATCTTCTCTTCTTTTCTTTGTATAAGAGATATAACCCTATCAATAAACTCACTTCTTATGTGTGTGTATTTACATATGTGTACATATTACTTCTAGCTACTCTTGTCTCTCTTTCTCTAAAACATTCTCAACACGTTATCAACACAATTGCTCTTATGCTCTAGTCTTGGTTCTTAAAAACTTCTATGTACTTTATCCTTCATTTTCTCCTCATTTTATTTATTTATTTATTTATTTATTTTCTTATAGTTGCTGTTCTGTGTTGCTGCTGCTATTGTTGCTATTGCTTTCTTGTGTTATTATTAGTGTTGTGCTGGTGCTGGTGCTGGTGCTGTTGTTGTCCTTTGTTGCTGTTAGAGTGCTACTATATTACCGCACCCTGCCAAATTGCCAAATTACTGCCAACTACCATCGATTGCCGTTGAACTGCTAGATTGCCATTGACTACTGCCGATTGATGCATCCTATTACACCCTGCTACAGTCCACCATAGGCCTTATTTTTGTTTTAAAAAAAAAAAAAAAAAAATCAAAAATGTTAAAAAATAAATGTGGAATGATTGGACATTTGGCATATACATGCTGTATTTCAAAATACTTTGTTGAAATATTTGAAGAAAATAAGAAATTCAAACATTTTAACAAAGTATTTTGAATCAAAGGTACTTCCATGGATTCAATTGGTGTTGATGTTTTAGAAACTTATATGAATAAAAAAACCTCTAATGATGAATCAAATGATATGCTCATTGATTTTGCAACAACACATACTATTTTGTGGGATAGGTGGTTTTTTATTGAAAAATCTTCAACTTGGTAAACCACAAATTTGTTGACTATGGCAAGAACGAATGCATTTCATTTCCAAGAAGGAATACTGATGGTAAAATTGCTTGTGGATTCTATCATAAAATATAAACATGCAATGTTTGCACCCTCAATACCATAGAATCTAATCAGCTACAGAGATGTGCGTACCAATGCTTATTACCTCTCAACTGTAATTCTAGATAGGTAAGAGGTTTTGATTCTTGAACAGAATCACAAAATTACAAAAAAAGCCTTTGCATCGACAAATGGTTTTTATCGCATTACAATCCGACCTCCTATTATATTTAATTTTGCATCATCTATGACATATTACTCAGCCACTCTTCCTTCATGCAAATTTACCTGCATTTATGTAGAATCATGCAATTTTGCATGTTGCAGCATTAATATACCTCCATCCTTCTTCTCTTGAAATTATTACACCACAAGAGTTCATTTCAGGTCGTATTCTAAATGTATCTCATCTATAGATATTTTGTTGCCATACTTGATTTTAAATATTAGAACATCAATGGCATATGATTGGAGCTCATTGAAAAGAAGGCATATATGTTGGTTTTGATTCACCAAGCATTATTTGTATAGTTGACCCATCAATTGGTATATTATTATGTGCATATTTTCAAAATTGCCGTTTTGAAGAGAATGTATTCTATTACTTTAAAGAGGAGTATTTAATCAACAAAGAAATACAATACTTGCATTTGGATTACCAAAAATATTTACAATGAATCCTAATCCTAAAACATCTTTGGTTGAAAGTGAAGTTACCAAGATTTTGTATTTAAAACAGATTGCAAATGAAACTCCTGATGGGTTTAATAATGTGCTATTGTGTGGCGTGATTTGCAATCTAAGAATACACAAGGTATCTAGTTGTAGAGAATTTAGCTTTGGCTTCTATATGATGTCTTAGCTTCCAAAAATTCCTTTATTTTTACAAAAGTTCAAAATATAATAAAACCCTTCAAAACATTTTCTTCATGTAAAAGATATTTTTATCTTAAACTTTAAAAATTTATATCTCTTGATCCAATTGTTTTATTTTTCTAAAATTTCTATATAACATAGATTTTGTCTTTAAGCTTCTCTACAAAAAAAATGAAATATAAATCTGTAATAGAACTTCTAGCATCTTAGAAATTCTAGCAGTTGCTCTAAACCCTAATCTACAAGCATCCAAAAACTATTTTCCTTATATCTCAAAAATCCAAAATGTAAATTCCACAAATCTTATGTAAAAATTTTGATTACATAAAAATACACATTCTTGGAAAGTTTTAGCTAAAATATTGTCAAATTGCACAAGATATAGCTCAAAACACAACCACTAGTAATTCAAGTCTTTTACTACCCTTAGATTTGTAAGTACTGACTTCAATCTCCAATATCTCCTTCATCCAAACTTAAAATCCATCAAATAATATACCAAAAGTATAGCTAAGAGAGTGTTCTTTCTAATTTCAATTGCCAATCCTCTGTTGCTTTCCATACGCTTGCATTATATCCAAAAGAGTGATAGTAGATTTAAAATCAATATCTTAACTTTGAACGCCCATATCTCTTTCATATAAATTCCAAATTACACAAAATTTGCACCAAAACCATAGAAAAAAACCTAAAATTGTTAATTCTAGCCTTCAAAGCTCAAATGGCTCGAAAGTGTAATCCTAATTCCTAATATGGCCTCGAGCAGCCTCATTGAAGGCCATTGGTCATGATTTTTGACCAATAGGAATGGAGATTTATATCATCTATTTCCATTCATTCATATGGATGCCCTAACTACTATTTTTGCTATCAAAATCCCTCTCCAATTCTTTTCTTTATAAGATTTATATAATATATGTCCTAAACACCATATAAAAGAAACAAAATAAGACTTTAAGGATCACCAATATCTAACAAAGGTGACTCTAAATATTTAAAGGTTACTATTAATAAGATCAACTTCAAAGTCACTATCAAAAGAAAATAAAGTTATATAAATTCTAATAAAAGCCTTTTTAAACTATCTCTTTTTGAAATAGTAATTTATCCACATCCTATAATCAACAAAATCCACTAATATGGCTTTTACCATATTGTCTAGTATATTGTGTATTAAGTATATAAATCCATTATTTTCTTAGGTTGCCGAACCACAATACGACAATACCTCAAATTATAAGAGTTCTAATTAATGAGGCTCAGAATGAACTCGCTCAAATTATAATATCACTATCAAATATATCTCAGGTTAAAATATCAACAATTAAAAGGACTTGTGGATTAGATTAGCAACCACAAAAGAATAAAGCTATAATACATGGTGATTCTCGTATTGTTTTTGTAGAAGTTCCTACTAAATCTACGAGACAATCAATTAATGACAATATGTCCCCACACATTATACCTTCATCTCATGCAATAAAAAATCTTGAAATTAAGAGGAATAAAATCAAGTTGAGTACAAAATTATCTGTTCTATATTGTGCTATAAATGACCTTTATGATAGACCATCTATTATAATAGATGAATCATTTTCATTCATGATGGCAAAAGCTCTTTCTTATGAGAAAGAGCATCCTGAACCTCAAATAATTCATGAAGCAATGTATTGTTTTGACTAGTTGAAATGGAAAACTACCATCAAGGAAGAGTATGTTTTTTTGTGTAAGAAAAAAATCTTTGGTTCAATTGCAGTCATGCTTAGTTTTCATCCTATGGAATATAAGATGGTATTAGTATGCAAGCAAGATGCTAAAGATTAAATAACCCACTGTAAAGCTCGTCTTGTTGCTCAAGGATTTATCCAACAATTTAGAATTGATTATGAATCCATATATTCTCTAGTCATGGATTCAATTACATTTTAATATATTATTAGAATGGCAGTTTATGCCACTATTGAGATATGTCTCATAGATGTAGTAACTGCATATTTCTATAGTTTATTTGATGCACATATTTATATGGAAGTTTTACTTGGTTTGAAAATATGAACTCCAAATGCATGTGTTCTAGGACAATATCATGGTATTAAATTACACAAGGCCATGTATGGTCTAAAACAATTTGGAAGCATGTGCTTTCAATGTCTTTGAAATTATTTAATTATAAATAAGTTTGTAAGTGATCAATTAATTCCTTATTTATTTATCAAATGAGATAAAACTGATTTTGTGATCATCGCTATATATGTTAATAATCTTAATCTAATAGGTACTAGATCTCCATGTGTTGTAGCTATTAACCTACTTATACATGAATTTGACATGAAAATGGTAGAAAAAAATAACTTTTTGCATTGGTCTTCAGATTATGCATCTTATAGATAGTAGCATTTTTTTTTTTTTTTTTTTTTTTTTTTTTCTACCAACTAATATATATTAGAAAAATCTTACAGAGATTCAATATGATTGATATTTATCTATTGTCCATACTAATGGTTGAGCATGGTCGTGATGGTCATTATCCATATTATCTGTGCGAGGAAGAGGAAGAAATATTGAGAGAGTAATATTCATATTTTGCAATGATTGGAGCACTATTATATTTAGCTTTATCTATAAGACCATATATTACATTTATAGTTAGTATTCTTGTAAGATACAATGCACGTCCAACTATCATATTAAAATGTCATCAAATATTTACTACATTATTTAAAAAAAACTAAAGATTTAGGATTATACTACTTATGATTTGTAGATCCAAAATTAGTTGGATATTTTGATGCAAGATATAAATATGATATTACAAAAATTAATTCTCAAACATGCTATATATTCTTAAGACATAGAACTGCAATATCATAGAAATTTGTGAAATAAATTATAATTATAATTTCATCCAATCATACACAGATTATTGCCTTATATGAAGCATCTCAAGAAGGTATTTTGTTGTAATCAATTAATAAACTCATTCAGACAAAATGTGGACTTTTATATGATGATTCCCTAACTATCATGTATGAAGACAATAGTACTTGTATTACACAGATGCAAATTAGTTTCATTAAAGGAAATATGACAAAGCATATTGATCCAAAGTATTTTAATTATATCTATGACTTGATTATTGATCAAGTACTTAAGATCAAAAAAATTGAATATATAAATAATCTTATTAATTTCTTCATCAAAGTTCTCTCTTTGTAGAATCATTGTTGACTTACTTATGGCATTGGCATGCTGCGACTTCCTTTTCTTGAGCAAAAAAGTTAATGAACTCTTCAGATAATCTTGTATTCTTTTTGCTTCATCTATAGTTTTTTTCTTAAATATAATAAGATTTTTTTAGATAAGGTTTTAATGAAGTAGTAGTTATTGATCTTACAAGATTATAAAAAAGTATAGATCATAATTGTAACAAGGTATAGATAAGATAATTGTATAGATAGATAGAACCATAGAAGTTTTTAGAATTAAGGTTAGGTAAGTGGACGACGTAGGATCCATTGTCGAACATTCTAGAAAGGATTTATGACAGTTATTTAGGTGGAATTGGCTAGGGCCTTCAGGAGCATTTGGTCACATATGGCTTCAGATCCTTTTTCTTAGTAAAGTTTGGTTTTCCATCTATTTATTTAGTTTTATTTTATTTTAGTTTGTTCTATTTTTTTTTGCTTGATTTGTCTTTTACGTCATATTTTTTTTTAATTCCATCTAGTTTTGTTATAGTTTATTTTGTCCTATTTTGTGATGAGACTTTATGTTGTGGATAAGAAAGATCTTAGGTTTTTGAGATAATCTGATCATGTCTCATTGATATCAGAGTGAATGTTAGATTGTTTACTTTTGATAGCATATCAATAGACATCATTTAGTCTAAAATTAATTATTATAGTCGCATTAGATACTGTATTGAAGCTACCACAAGTTACTCTTAAAAAATCAATCGAAAAGTGAAAAGATATTACAATAGTTGAGTCCAACGGAGAAATTACAATATGAGAGATATAGCAAAGCAATCCCAGATGGAGGCTTAAATACAACACTTCTTAGGCTAGATAGCTATTTTGCAAGGATAAATAGAAGCTTCAAGGATAAGAGAGTCGACATCTGCTAGGTTGAAATTGAATAAGTCTAGTACATACTATGGAATTTCAAGAGAAGATGTATATCAATGGCTCTTCTATATGTAAAAATAATTCTAATTATTTAGAACAAATACCACTGAAGAAATTATATATGCACCTAGCTATTTGAGAGATGCAACAGCCATTTGGTGGCAACATCGAGTTCAAAGTTATGGGGCTCAAGGTGGATTTTGTGACTAGGAGGAGTATGAGACCAAGTTTAGGAATCAATTTTGGTCCATCAATGTGAAAAAGATAATAAATGATTAGTTGACAAATCTTATATAAGCTAAGTTGGTGCAAGATTATGTTTCTCGATTCAAGTTCCTATATCTCTAAATTGACAATGTTTCAAAGACAAAGATGATGGATCGATTCTTACGAGGTTTAAAAGTTAGAATTCAATGAGATGTCAAGGTAAGGAATCCAGATACATTCAAAGAAGCAATTTAAATTACAGAGAGGGTGGATGCTATAGATTTCAAAAATCATGGAGCATAATCTATAGGACAAAGTCTTATGTCAGTTTTTGATATTACGGTACAACAATCAATGCCAATGGAAATTGATGCCTTACAAAGATCATTGATACCACAAAGATGACAAATATTGGTACAAAAAGGATTGTGTTTCTATTGTCGGGAGTTGGGCCATTAGATCAAAGGTTGTCCAAAATATCAAAGTGCAAGTATTTACAAGATAAGGTGGGTTTACAGCCTTGAAACTCATCAAGCCAATAATGAGTCAGAATAAGAAAACAAAGCTCTACAGTAAAGTCGTCGGGGACTAGTATTGAGGGTAGCTAAAGTCTCTTAGAAAAAAATGGCATAGCCTCAAACAACTATAAAAAAAATTAACTGATGCATCTAATGGGACTACTAAAAAGACAACCATGTCGAGTGCTTGTATTTTGTGGATCTATAGAAAATTATATCTCAATTAAAATTACCAATTAGCTTGAGATTAAAACTAAGGAAATCAAAGGAGAAAGTATATACCTTATAAATGAGCAAGAGAATGTAATAAGTGACTTGTATGAAGAAGAAATCTTGAGATTGACAAATATCTACATCTTAAAAGAAAAATTTAAGGTGAAAAAGTTAAAGTATGATGTTATCTTTGGTATGCCATGACTAGAGATGAGAAGTAAAAAAGTTGATTAGATAGCAAGGACAATCTCTTTTAAAGATGGAAAATACAAAGTGACTCTTTGTACCTCTACATCAAGTGAGGAGAAAAGACACCCTACAACCAAAGACTTATTTATAGAGATAACCTTTATTAAGAAGTAACTACAATATGAGCAATCAATGTATATGGTGGTTCCAAATCTCACGTCAGTGGTGGAAAAGACAGTCAAAGGAATAGAATGAACAAAGTAACTCATACGAGAATATCAGAATGTCTTTTTAAACAACCTACTTAGTGGCGTACCTCTTGATTGAGGTGCCTTCTTTCAAATAGAACTATTGCTTAGAACAAAACCAGTAAGTCGACCAATTTATTGCCTAATACCAAAAGAACTTCAAGAGTTGTGAAAGATATTAGATGAATTCTTGGAAAAAGGCATCATTCAAGAAAACACATTACCATGGAGAGCATCTATATTCTTTGTACTTAAGAAAGATGGTGGACTTTATTTTTTTTATTGACAATTGAGATCTCAATAAGCAGACTATTAAAATTACATTTCTACTTTCATGCGTAGATGATCTTCTTGATCAACTTTAAAATGTGACCATCTTTAGTAAATTAGATCTTTGGAGCGGCTATTGGCAAACACCTATTGCAAGAAAAGATGTGAAAAAGATGACATTTTATACATGCTATGAATATTTTGAATGGCTGATTTTATTCTTTGGCCTTACCAATGCTCCGACCTCTTTCATAGGTCATATGAATAGATTGTTTTGAGACCTTTTGGACAAATATGTAGTCATCTTCATTGATGATATTCTCATGTATAATAAAATCCTTAAATAACATGAATAATACCTATGAGAGATGCTATGCCAACTATAAGATAGTTGCTTTTATTGTAAGCAATCAAAATGTGAACTTTAGAAGTTAGAAGTTATTTTTTGGAGGCACATGGTGTCTTCTAAAGGCATGCATATGGAGCAAGATAAGGTGAAAGCAGTAGAAGATTGGCCAATCTCCAAGGATGCTTTTAAAGTTTGTTCATTTTTAGACCTTGCTAGATACTATTGCCATATTGTTCAGTAATTTGCTCACATTGATACCTTATTGATAAACCTATGGGAGAAAAGTACCACATTTGAATGGAAATTGGAGCAGCAAAATATCTTTGATAAGTTAAAAGAAGCACTCATTACTACTCCAATATTGCAATCATATGATCCCAATCTCCCTTGTACACTTGACATTGATGTTTCCGACTTTGCTATTGAAGTGGTCCTTCAACAAGACTTTAATAGGGGCCTTTAACTTATGGTGTATGAATCACAAAAGCTCAAAAGAGTAGGACATAATTACTTTGCATGTAATCGAGAGCAATTAATGATTGTACATACCACAAAGGTGTGGCAATACTATCTATTGAGAAAGCGAGTGGTTTTTTGGACTTACCATCGACTCTTGCTATATGACTTGTATCTAAAAAATATGAAATTGTAGCATCATCGTTGTAGCTTTTTGATAACCAGCTTGAGTACAAACAAGGATGATAATATATTGTACCAAACAGTTTATGACAGATATCAAATTAGAAGGACAAATCAAAAAATGAGGCAAAATTCACTACTATTAGTAGTATCATTTTAGATCTAATCAAAGAGGCAAAATAGAAGGAAGCTATGTAATAGGATGCTTATTTTAAGATGGTTGGTAATCAGCTGAAGGTAGGCAATATACAACATTAGGATCACACTCTTAGTGATCGCTTGCTCTATCTCAAGAAGCAAATTTATATACTCAACAATACTAAACTCTAGACGCTGTCAAGGTAAAGAGAGTTTGCCTCAAGAAAGCGTTAGGCTTTTGATTGCTACTAAATACTCAATCAAGTCTAAGATATAAAAGTATCAAATATATATATATATATATATATATATATATATATATATATATATATAATATTTTTCTTTTTAAGAAAATTATATCTATACTTAAATCCAAGTACCAAAAAAATATCCAAATATATGATAAAGTATCTTAAAACCATATATATCCTTATGAAAAATGTTTCTTGAACTTCAACAACTCATATCTCACAATTTGACCATCCAAAAAATCTAAAATTTTACATAAAGTACTAATATACTTTTAAAAACTATCACAAAAAAATTCAACTACAAATTCATTACGGATCTTGAGATATCACTAAAACTCTAATAGTAGATTTAAACCCTAGCTTACATACATGGGCGTGCTAATTTCTTAATATCTCACATAATAAGTACTAAAATACCATGAAACTTTGATCTATAGCTTTTTAACTTAATAACTCACACTCATGGAAATTTTGAGTCAAAAACTTATCTGAAAACTCAAGATATGGTTCCAACCATTACTATCAACAAAATGACTCACTTATTGCCTTTGAATTACATGTATTGTCTTCAATGCCCTATAATTCTTCTATGTAGATTTAAAATTTATCAAATAGTATATATAAAGTGTAGTAAAAAAAGTGTTCTTTTCAATTCCAATCACCGATCTTTCATTGCTTTCCGTACACATATGTTATACTTCAAAGAGTGACAATAGGTACAAATTTGATACCTTAACTTTGAATACCTATATCTCCTTCACAAAAACTCGAAATTATACAAATTCTTCACTTAAATTATATCCAAAATCTTGAACTTACTGACTATAGCCTTCAAAGATTAAATGCCTCCGAAAGTAAAACCCTAATCTCTAATAATGCCTCGGGAAGCATCCTTGAAGCCCATTGGATATGGCCTTCGACCAATAGGAATGAAGATCTCCATTTCTTGCCCTCATTCAACCATGCCTTGCTTTCGTTCCTCTCAATAAGCCTCCTATTACTTAAGATTTTCTTCTTTAGGCTCTAATCTCTTCTCAAGGCTTCATACTAACATTTAGGTTCTATAATTTTTTTGAAATGCTATAATTAAAAAGATAAAACTAAAAATAAAGTTTCTTAAGTCTACTCTCTTTAAATTAATCTATTAACTATTCTTACATACACAAAGACTTATGAACATATTATATGTTATAACTAATTTTTATATACTATAAGTATTTATAGTATGACAATGTACATACTTCAGGAAGGACATGACATCCTAATATCTTGACATCTAGGACAAGAAAAGATCATAGAACAGATCTCAAGGATATGGTTTTGTGTAAGTTTAGATTGTAATGTTTGAGCCTTTGTACGCTCTTGCAAGTCATGTCAATGTAACAAAGTATGCAATACAATGTCTTTTGGATCATTTTGCTACCTACAGCATATTGAAAACATGTTACTATAGATCTCATTACTTCTTTATCACAGACACGTGATAATCATACCACAATTGTCGTCTTTGTGGATCAACTTTTGAAACAACTTCACTTGATCATGATGTGCTTGGATATTGATGCTCCAACACTTATACAAGTTTTCTTTGATACCATCTTTTGTCACCATGGATTACCTCATATCATTATTTTAGATTGGAATCCATGCTTCACAGGAAGTTTTTAGTAAGTTTTGTTTAAGCTATTAGGTACATAACTTGTCATGTCTACAGCCTTTTATTTCCAAACACATGGAAAAATAGAGCATGTAAATCAAACCTTGGAGGATATGATATGGGCATTTGTGATGGTTTATCATAATGATTGGGATGAATACTTGTCGCCCTTAGAGTTTTCTTACAATAATAATATTTAAACAAGTATTGATCATTTACCATTTTTTTTTGAATACAGGTCAGCATTCAAAATGCCAATAATTCTTCAATACCAATAACTTGATAGCAAAGAAATTTATATAATGGCTTACAACAACCTTACAAGAGGTATGGCAGGGAATGACCTCCTTACTCCATAGAATCGATAGAAGCAGTATGTAGATAACCATGAGCAATACAAGATCTTTTAAGAAGGTGATCAAGTATCACTCTCCAATGCCAACTTGCAACTTGCTAAATCAATCCAAATCCATAAACTAATGCCTTGGTGGCTTGAACCTTTTCACATTTTTGTAATGATTTTTGATGTCGTATACTGCCTCAAGCTTTTGCCACATATTTGGATCCATCTATTCTTCCATATTTTGTAATTGAAGAAATTTCATACCAAGTCAAAGCACTTTCTAGATCGACATCAACTACCACCACTAGTTATAGTTGATGACCAATAAGAATATGAAATGGATAGCATTTTAGAGCATTGCTACTTTTGTTGTGGTAGTAGATGTCTACAACTTTAGTACAAAGTTCTTTAAAAAGGTTATTCTATTCACGATGCAATGTGGAAACTTATACAAAATCTCACTCATTGCCAAGAGACAATTTGGAGATACCATCAGGAGCAAAATGAAGACATTCCGCATTAGTGGATAAAGATCAACTATAATAGGGTATAGATAAGATAATTATATAGATAGATAGAATCATAAAAGTTTCTAGAATTGAAATTAGGTTAGTGGATCTTATAGGATCCATCATGGAACATTCTAAAAAGAATTTAGAAGAGTTATTTAATTGACACCTATCATAGAATCTTCTAGAAAAGCCTTAAGATAATTATCTAAGTAGGATCTACTATAAAAACTTCTAGAAAAGGAATTTAAGGCGGTTATTTAGATGGAGCCTACTACCTAAGAATATTCTAAAAAGTCTAGGGTAATAAGTCAAGATATAAATATAAATAGTTATGACCTTTTGGGACATTTGGTCAGGTATAGCTTCAAACTTTTTCTCTTAGTAAAGTTTGGTTTTGTATCTTTTTGTTCAATTGTGTTCTATTCTATTTTGATTTTCTTGATTTGTCTTTCATGTCCTATTCTATTTAATTCCATCTAATTTTGTTCTGGTTTATTTTTTCCTATTTTATAATCAGGCTTTATGTTGTTGTAGATAAGAAAGATCTTGGATTTTTGAGATAGTCTAGTCCTATCTCAATAATTCTATGCATATAAATATTATTATGAATGAAGAAGAGTGTTGAGAGCATTAAATATAGCCACCGCTTTCCATATTATTTATTGTAGTTTATAGTATTTACTATAGTTATAGTGTTTGGAATGTAATGAGGCAGCATTATTTATCTTCTCTCCTTTTTTTTGTGTAAGAGATATAACCCTATCAATAAATTCATTTTTTGTATGTGGATGTTTATATATGTGTATATATTACTTCTAGCTACTCTTATCTCTCTTTTTCTAAAACATTCTCAATAATAACTGCACTTTTGGTACCACTGATAGTACAAAAAAAATATAACTATATCTTTAAAGTTTGATCTTGATTTTTAATATGATGACCTTAGTCCAAAAATTACATTTGTATATTATAAACCATCTCAATTGATAATCACTTCTACTATTAATTAATACATGACCACATATTCACCACAAAATTTATCATTAAACCACACATCTTTTTTTTTTTTTTATTTTGTTTTGTTTTTTTTTTAATTTAAAAAATTAAAATTAAATAACCTTCATTAAATTGTAATAGTGGATGTATCTCTTAATTGAGATTATAATATGTTTGTAAAAGAGTCTATTATTATTATAAAAAAAATTATAAAATTAAAAGGTTTTATTTTTTAATCATTTAAAACTAAGGCAACAAGTAAGTTGTTGCAACTACCAACAACTTACATAGTTATTAGTTGACATTTTTTTGCAAGCTATTTAATAATATCTTTCCAAATTCTCTTTTTTATTGTATATCTCATATTGGATATATATATATATATATATATATTCTATAATTCAAGATTATTTATTATTTTAAGGAGATAAAGAAAAAAGAAGAAGAAAAGAACAAAGTTATAGAGGATTTGTTAAAATATGAATAATTTGTGTGAAGATTAAATTTGGACTCTTTGATATCCAAATATATTTGTCAATTTGTATTGGCAAAGATTTTAACAAATAATAGGATTTAAATTGGTTTATATATATATATAGATAGATAGATTTGATGTAATATTTTTTTTTGAATAATATGGAATTGTGTGAACAAAACAATGAAAATACAAAAGTTTTTTTTTTTTTTTTTTTTTTTTTTTTTTTTTTTAATTTTTTATAATAATTTTTGAGCAACCCTTATTAATTGTATAATTTTCTCTAAAAACCTTCTAATGATTGGATGGATGGATAGTAATATATATATATATATATATATATATATATATATATATATATTTCTTTGATTGTAGAAGCACAAAGTAAAAAAATAAGCATGTGGATTTTGAAGATTTTGTAGAAAAAATACAAAGATTTTCTTGAATTGATTGAGTGATCTTGAGAATTTTGGCCTTTTCTAGTCTAAGAAGTTTCTAATGTGGTGGTTTAATTGAGCATAAAAAATTATATATAACTCATTGAATGTCAAATTTTTATTTAAGCAATTATATATATATATATATATATATATATATATTTTAAATAAAAATTTAAAAGTTAAAATCAAAATATTAATTAAATAAGCATCTTAATCATAAGCAAAATTATTTATAAATGCCTCATTTAGATTTATTTGTGTGTCAACCTTGAATTATATTTATATAAAATATCTAAAAAAGAATCTAAGAATGGAAATCAAATCATATTATACACTTAAAGATACATCTTTAAAGCTTGTTATTATAAGTTAAAAACTCTTGTATGCATCCTCTATACACATATAAATTTAAATGTTTTAAATAAAGAAGAAAACAGCTATCATAGAGTTGATAATAGGTCCTTATATTATGTAGCCTCTTCAAATCAATATTGTATCAAATTTCATATTAAAAGAATTAGTTTAATTTCTATTCTATTATCTTTATATACACTCCATAATGAGATGTCAATGTCATTGATAATGAAATTAGTCCTTAATACCTAATTCTCTTAATAAATGGTTGATAAATATTAAGAAGCAATTTTTTGGACTAAGTTATGACTAATAAAACCAAAATTTATACTAAGTTTGTATGTATATGTAATTAATGGCAAGTTTTTAATTATATTATAAATATTTATTTATTTATTTTGATCCAAATATCATTTGGTTTAGCCTATCTAGTCTAATTTATTTTCTTCTTTAGATAATAGAATTATTTTGGATTTTAAGTCATATCTATTACTAGATTAATAAATTAAAAAATATAAATTAAAAAAATACTTTTAATAATTAATAGACAAAATCAATTATTCTCTTAATTGGCACAATTATTATAAACACCTCAAGATATATAATAAAAGTGTATAATTTTTTTATTATTATTTTAAAAGTGATAATAATATATAAAAAGATTTAATTTCTTAAAATTTGGATACTAGATTGTTTATAAATATGGTGTGAAGGATATAACTATCAAAAAAAGAAAATCTCAATATACTCTTATGTCACTCAAAAAGACTAAAAAATTATTCAAAGATGATGATATATTAAATTAAAATAACTATTTCCAAAGATAATATGATTAGAAAGTCTTGAAATAACATCAAAGACTAGAAAGGCATTGATAAGAGTAATGAAGGCTTCATTCTTGCCTTTATGTATACTATCCAACTAAGAGCTATGTAGCAATATCCTACAAGTCCTCTAATACATGTCTAATTTGCAAGATACATGTCTTAATTTGTGAGGTAAGTTTTTTTTATATGTGTGCCTCATTGTAAGCTTGTATCACAAGCTATCTACAAGTGCAATACATGGCTAACTTGTTGGTTAAGTTTCTAACCTATCAATCAACTATAAATATGTATAAAATCAAATACGCATCAATGCAACTTTTAAAAAGCTTTGCTATAAGATAATATCAAATCTACCTATATTTATCTTTTATTTATAACTTATTATTTAAATAAATAAGTTTGTCTATGATATTATCACTCCTTTTAAAAACAAGTTCTATATAATATGTTGAGAAAGTCTAAGATGTAATGAATTATATTTGCTATATACTTTGATCTTTCTTTCCTTTAAAGGTAGTTGATAGGTCCTTTAGATATCAATAATATCTTATTTTAAGATGAAAATACCACCTTATTATTTGATCATTATTGAGGCTTTTGTAAATTCCTTCAAATAAAACATTTGAAACATCATCAAGAATTGTTCATACTTCTAATAAAATCACCAAATATTGAGAGTTCCTTCTAAGGTCATGATACTAAATGCATTGTATCTTTCTATGTATTTGAAAAAGAACTTGTTGTTTTTGAAGGTCTTCATCTCAATTACATCATCTTAAAGGTTGTGACAATCACAATATCTTGGCTACTAAATCAACAAACAATAAATCTTGAATTGAATGTGTTAGTTGTTGGTTCTCTATTTTCTTGGCACCAAAAATATACATAAGTTATAAATAATGACAGATAGTATTTTTTTTTTTTTTTTTTTTTTTTTTTTTTTAAATTACAGATTTTTTATGATAAAGATTTTTTATTTTTTATTTTAATTTTGATGGATGTCATTGCTAAAAAGCATCAATCTCCTTTGCTACATTTGCAAGATTCTTAGTTGGCTCCTATGTAAACTCACAAATATTATATTTATAGCAATAAATAAGATTTTTTAACCTATTTTGGTACTACCTTGAGTCTGAGGCTCCTTCTATTCAAATTCTTGATTATTATCTACTTCTATAAGATGAAGTAGTATTTTTCTACTTTCTAATATATTCTCTATTTGACATGGTTCAAGAAGATACATATTATCATAGTAGAAAGAGTTTGCTTCAAGAAAGTATTAGACCTTTGGCTGCTACTAATTATTCAAATAAATTGTAGATTTATTAAACATAAATCTTATTTATAGATTGTCTTTATGAAGATAATTACATCAAATATATAAATCTTAGATGCACCAAAGTTTCAAAGATTTAATTAGATATCCTAAAACCACTTCTATTCTTATTAAGATTCCTTCCAAATCTATATCACTTAATAACTTCCAATCTAATCATCCAATTGGATTCAAACTTCTCTACAAGTTAACTTATATCTTTAACTATTTTAACAAAAAAATTAATTGTAGATTCATTACAGATCTTCAGATATTGCCTAATTTTTAGTAGGTGTTAAACATATCAATTTTTAGATACTTCTTTATTAAATCTAATATATTTCAAAAAATCAAGGTTCAAATATCATAAAATTTTACATGTAATATTTTAATATATTTATCTATACTTGAAGCAAGTCAATTTGGGCCTTCAATATACACTAATAAATCTTAATCTTTGAACTTTAAATGGCTACTCTAAAGTATCCTCAAATTCTAATATGGTCTTAGAGAGTATCTTGAAGCCTATTAGATATGACCTTCAATTAGTAGAAATGAAGTCTTCCATAAATTTCTCTCATCCATCCACATGAAATGGCTTAGAAGTTAAAATATTATACCTTTGATACTAAAGCCCTTTTAAATTCTTTATTAATAAATCTTATAACTTCTATTTTTAATTAAAAAATTTAAATTATAAACTTAAATAAATTAAATAAATATTTTATTTTATTTAGTTTATTTATATTTATATTCATATTTTTAAATTAAAAATAAAAGTTTTATAATATTTTATATTATTTTTATATATTATACTACTTTTTAGCATGACAATGTAAAATATATAATGGATCTTTATAAATTCTAATAGATATAATTGATAAGTATTTCAATTGATTTGTTTACTAATAAAAAATAGCCCAAGCATATAATAATCTAATTTGTTATAAAAGTGGTTAATCTTAATATTGGGACAAAATAATCATATTTTTTTGCTAATGTGGAATTAAGATTGTTCCTTGTAATATGTATCCATATTGGTCTTTTGTTGTTTTTGAGTGTCATAGACATACATATTTATTCCAATAGTTATAAAGATATTATGAATAAATAAAAGTAGGTTAATTTGATAATATCTTATAGATAAGCTCTTTAATAGCTTTATATATGTGGTTTCAACTTTATACATGTCTATAGGTGATTAATAGGTTAGAAACTTTGTCAAAAATTAACCACATGTTGTACATATTGATAGCTTGAGGTATAAGCTAATGATATGGTGCACAAACTTATCTTGTAAATTAAGATACATGTCTTACAAATTAGACACGTGTTGGAAGTCCTATAGAATATTTTCATATAGCTTTTAATTAGATGGTATATATAGAAGCAAGAGTGAAGTCTTCTTCGATCTTATCAATTCTTTTTTGTCCTTAGTCTTGTTTCAAGTCTTTTTAATCTTCTAAACTTGGTTACTTCATTTTTATTATTGTGTTTGAAATATTGTGCACTACTTACATTTGAACTAATATTTATTTTTTTAATATTGACCTTTTTCTTTAAAAGAATGGATTATCTCTCTTTGTAGAAATTTTTATTTGATATTAGAAGTTATAGATTATCTTCTTCTAATTTGATTTTTAGATTTATTTGAATTATCTATGAAAAGAAAAATTATGGCTTCTACTCTTGGCAAAAGTAAAAATAGATTTGCAACTATTACAAATCTTCACGAGCTTATTAACACTCTTAGGGTGCAAATGTCATGTATCTCTAATGTCATTTATAGAGGTATTATTCCTATGCCTATGAAAAAAGTCAATAATGAAGTCCAAAATCTATGCCAAGAAGTTTTGGAATTGAGAGAAGCAAATAAATCAAGTTCACAATTGAATTGAAGGAGTCTTGCTATTACAAGTATGGAAGAAGCAAAGATAAGTATTTTAAAGAAATTTGATGGTACAAAGTCAAAGTTTTGAAGATTTTTATAAAAAATGAAGCTCTATTTAAGGTTGAATCCTTCTCAATATCTTGATGGATTCACTCAAGTTGGATTCATAGGCATACTTTTATCTAAGAATTTATTTTTTTAATTTGCATCTTTGATGAAAAATGATTCACAACTATTCTATGACTTAAATTCATTCTTGGAAGTCTTTACGGCCATATTTGGAGAAAGTAATAAAGAAAAGATAGCAAAGACTAAATTCATATCTTTTTGATAAGGATCACATTCAGCCACTACATATGCTATTGAATTCCAAAATCTTGCTTGCAATGTAAATTGAAATGTTAAAGTTCTTATCAATCAATTTTGATATGAATTAAAAGATAATATCAAAGATTTATTATTTACAATGTCAAAAACAAATCCATTGGAGCAATTTATTGCTAAAGCCATTATATGCAAAAATCAATTCTTTCAAAGATACTAAGAACATAGATTTGTTTCGAGAGATATAAGTCAAGTTATGGCTACAACTTCTAAATTCACAAAATCTTATTCATTAAGATCAAAATCTATGCACATTGACATGGAATGTTTCAAACTTCTTACTAAGAAAGAAAAGATTTGATACTATCAAAAAAGATTGTGCCTATATTATAGAGAACCTAAGCATACTAGTCAACATTGTTCGAAGAAATAATATAATAATAAAACAAGTAGTACGGTGTCATGACATAATACAACTAATGAATGAAAGAAAGAGTAAAATATTATATCATAGAAGATCTTATTTTAAAATATTATAACAAATTATCTTAGAAATATAGATAATAGCTAAGAAGATAGTAAAATTAAAAAGTGCTAATACTGCCTTTTTACAAAATAGGCTTCTACTTATTTTGTAGGGCCATATATAAAGCAAAACAAAGTAGATTGAAAAATTAAACAATATAGGTATGTATAGGAAAAAATTAAGAGTAGATTTTAGTAAAATTTATTTTTAGAAGCCAAAGAATAATTATTAACCTACCTCAAAATTAGAACTTAAGGCACAAAATCATATACCTACAATGATTCTAAGGTTCTTTGGTAGATCAAAGAAAAGAATTTGAGAGTAGACTTGAAAAAAGATTTTTAGACATTGCTTTCATGTGGTTTAAATTAATATTAAAAAATGTAAAGATTTTAAAAATTAATAATATTCTTAGTAGAATAAGGATTTGAGAAATAAAAATATGTTCACAAATTTGAAGATTTCTTAAGTTTTGTGGTATGTGTATTAATGAAATTTAGATAATATATTATTGTGCTAGTTATAAGTGTATATGCAAGTTTTGAGGTCAATCAAATGATTAGATTAAAATTATATGAAGATTTTTGTAGGTTGAAGTCTCAGAAATTAGAATATGAAGATCAATAAGTATTTTTGAGATCTTCAACAACCTATTAATTGGATTAAAGTGAAATTAATTTATATAGATATTAGACTTGATTTTCAATATTTAAGTGAAATTTAAAAGAAATTCAACAATTCAAGAAAGAGATATTGGTACTCAAAGTTCAACATTTAGATTGGAGTAGGAGGTTGTACAACTCTTGATTGAATTATCTTGTATTTCTTTCAATTGGTAAGTATAATTGATTTCATCTTTCTTATACTTATTTCTAAGTAAGACATAAAAAATTATGCAAATTTTGAGTTGATATCAATAGTGCAATCATTAGTTGTTGAGGTTCTATTTTTCAATATAGTTTATTAAAAACTTATTTAAGATCTAGAATTTGATTAGGATTTGGTTTAAGATTTTATTTAGGATTTGATGAATACTAAGATTTACTTAAGATTTTTTTTAAAACTTGTTTAATATTTCTTTAAAATTTAGGATTTTATTAGGATTTTTTTATAATTTGATTAGGATTAAATTAAGATTTTAATTAAGATTTGATTTAAGATTTGGTTAAGATTTAATTAAAATTTTAATTAAGATTATATTAAGATTTTTAATTTTAATATTTTTAAAGGATTTTTTATATTTCTTTTATGACTTCTTTTAAATTTATTTCAATAGGTCAAAGTTTGATTGAATTTATTAGGAATTACTTAAAGTTTATATAAGACTCTATTAGACTTGATAGAATTGTTGTTGCATTTTTACTTACCTTCTATAGCTAGGTTTCTAATACATTCTCAAGAATAAATACACATAATATGACATATTTGGTGAATCTGATGTAAAAGCTCAAAATGGAAGGTATTTGGAATTGTATTTGATTTATTTGAATTATGAAAAAGAAAAGAAAGAGAATGGAAGAAAAGACTTTTGATGGTATTTCAAAGGGAATTAGAATTAAAGCTACAAGTGGAGGACAAAGTATGTATTTTGATTTCAACTCTGCAAGCATGTTTGAGGCCTTTGCTTTACTTATGCAATAGCAATAGATTAAAGATTACAAAGAGGATATGACAAATAAAGAATTACAAGTGGTTGTAGTCAAAATTGATCATATCAAAGGAAAGAATATTATAAAATATTTAATATGTTATATTCAAGAGATAAAATTGAAGCATGTTTTAAAGAAGGAGATGGTTCAATTATTTGAATTGGCTACTACATCAAAAACAAGAAATCAAGTGAATTCCATTATAGGACATTTTTGAGGTTTATAGGAGAAATTTTCATAAGCATTGAAGTATAAATTTTTCTTGAAAGATAGTGATTGGATTATAAAGAAGTCATTTTTTGAATAGATGAAAAGGCTTAAGAAGGATCTTCTAGCAATAGAATTATTAAAGAAGTTTGAAAAGAAATATTCTCATTTATCAAAGAAAGAGAGGTAATTATTGGATCTAAGTAAAAATGAGGTTTTTCTTCAAGTGACTAATAGAGAGTTATAAGAGAAGTTGGAAATCTTGCTTGAAGATAAAGAAGAGAATGAAGAATTGACAACAAATTCAAAGGTAGTACAAGAGATAGTAGGATTGCTTGCAAAAAAACAACAAAAAAAAAAAGAATAAGGTAGATATTCAAAAATCATTGTAAGAATCTAAGATAAAAATGCATACTATCTATCTTATATCTATAATTCAACCTTCAATAGTTATAGCAAAGAAAGAAGAAATGGATATAAATGATATCATATAGGAGATAAAAGATTATAAATAAAATTTATAAAACTTGAAAAAAAGAGTCAATCATCAAAAATATCAATAAGAAAAAAAATTAGAACCAATGGAAGATGTAGTACATAAGTGATGTGATGTGATAGCATGGATCATTCAAAAAAAAAACATGAAGATTTTACAAAGGAATTATATAAAAGGATTATTTTTTTGTAAAGATGGTATGATACATTTAAAAGAGAGTAGAAAAAAATTGAAAAAAAACTTTGGTAAAGAAGGGATGAAGGTGCTTACAAAGGAAGCATTTTAAATCTCAAGAAATAAAGCATCAACATATTGAATAGAAGAAAATTTGGACAAAAGATTTAAGCATATACTTAGAATTTCTAAGAAAATCTAGTTTTTTGTAGTCAAATACAATGAGTTGTGGTGAAAAATAAATTTATTAGAAATTATTTAAAACATATTGGCAATAAAATTTGATAAATTATTGGGTGGAATGATATAGTAGATGGATTATTGATGCATGTTCATATTGCAAAAAGTCAACATGAAGCATTGATAAAAGAAAAAAAAAAGGAGAGATGAAAATAATGAAGGCCCATAAAAAAGAAGTAAAATGAGAGAAAAGTACAACAATAAAAGAATCCTATGCATGAAATGAAAAAAAAGAATATTTTTACAAAAGAAAGGAAAATTGTGAAAGAAAAAACAAAAGCTCTTGCTTATAAATTACAATCAAAATATTGAAGTTACTAAAGTTTTAAAGAAATTATTAGAAGATCAGATTTTAAGTTAAAAGGTTGAATTTATAATTGATGAAATACTAGAAATTACAAAAGATGAATTTTATAAAATTATTATTGATACAATAAAAAAAAATAAAAACCTATAGGAGATACTATGACATAAAATGCAGAAGAAATAAGAGCAATGAAGATAAAGAAGATGAAATGTAATTTTTTGGAAATGTCTTGTGAATAAGATTTATAAAATAAAGAAGATGTGATTCAAGCTTCTAGTCATTATTTTCAAAATCATTGGACTAGAGCTATTACAAAATCTTTGGTGAAATTAGAAGATTTAGAAGAACCAATTGTGGCATTGATTGATCATGGTTTTTAAGTTAATTTGATATCAAAAGAATTATATGAGAGAAAAAAATGGCCCATTAATATTGAACATAGATAAATGATAAGAGTTGCAAATAATTCAAAAGAAGATTTTTATGGAACTTGTTCAAATATCAAAGTGACAATAAGAGATGTTATTCATAAATAAAATTTCTTTGTGTAAGATATGTCTATATAGCCTATTATATTAAAACAACCATATATTATTACTATACAAATAGAAACAAAGGTTATGGATGATGGTTTGACCTATACAAAGATAAGAAATGAAGATGGAAAGAAGGTGGTATAATTTTTAATGATTTGTATAAATCATAAAAGAAATTGAAATATTTGAGGGAGCATCTTTTATCAAGGATATACAAAGAATTTAAAGATCTTGATAACTTAAAGGATTTTTACTAGAGGCCATTATCAAGCAAAATTGCAATGATAAAAGAGATGATGGCTTCTTATCTAGTAGAAGAAATGAGGCTATTATAAGATTATCATCTAATAGATATATTTTATTAAAAAATATAAATAATTTGGAAAAGATAGAAAAAAAAATTCAAAAATATGGAATACGAGTTGAAAAAATATGGAATAATTGATCCATATGTGTTACGGACATACATAAATATTTTAATAAATAATTATATGATTAGATAGAAATAGATAAAAATAAATAAAAGTAGGTTAATTTCATAAGATCTTTTAGAAAATCTTCGTAGAAGCTTCATAAACACGGCTTGACTTCACATGTGTTTGTAGTTGATTAATAGATTAGAAACTTAGTCAACAAATTAATCACGTGTTGGTAGCTTGTCAAACAAGCTAACTATATGGCGCATATATAAAAAACTTGCCTTGCAAGTTAAGATATGTGTCTAGCAAAGTCAACAAGTTTTAGAGTTCCTATAGGATATTACTACATAGCTCTTACTTAAGAGTTTGTATGGAGGTAAGAGTGAAGCCTTCTTCAATCTTGTCAATGCTTTTGTAGTCCTTAGTCTTATTCCAAGACTTTCTAATCTTCGTGTTCTTAGCAATAGCTCTTCTAGTTTAATATTATTTGACTTTTTGAATGACTTTTTAATTCTCTTCAGTAAAACAAGAATATATTGAAGATTTTCTTTTTTAAAGATTCATATCTTTGAGAGTTTGACAAGAGAGCTAATATATTATTTCTATCTTATTTTAGAAGTGAGTGAATTATTCCACTTCTATTGTTGTATTTGAAGGTTACAAACTGGCTACCTTTAAATAAAAAATCTTATTTTTTAACATTGATCTTTTCTTTGAAGAAAATAAATTATCCCTCTTTGTAGAAATTTTTATTGTAGGTTGTAGATTATCTTCTTTTAATTCAATTTTTTGAATTTGTTTGAATTGTCTATGAAAGAAAGATTATCAATGCTATTCTCAATAAAAGTGAAAATAGATTTGCAACTATTGTAGATCTTCATGAGCTTATCAATACTCTAAGAGTGAAAATTTTAAGTATTTTCAATGTAAATCATAGAAGTACTATGCCTATGCCTATGGAAGAAGTTTAAAGTTTGTAACAAGAAGTTGTGTAATTGAAGGAAGTAAGTAGATTGACCTTGCAACTAAATCCAAAGAATTTTTCTTCTATAAATATGATGAGGACAAGGATTACTATGCCTAAGAAGTTTAATAGAATAAGATCAAAATTTAGAGATTTTTACAACAAGTCAAGCTCTATCTAAGAATACATCTTTTTTAATATTAGGATGGATTTATTGAAGTTAAATTTATAGGTACACTTCTATCACAAAGTATTTTCTTTTAATTTGTACCTTCAATAGAAAAAAGATTTGTGATTTTTTTATGATTTGAATTCATTCATAGAAGTATTTACAGCCACATTTGGAGAAAGTGATTAAAAAAAAATAGTAGAGTTCAAGCTCTTATCTTTATGGCAAGAATCATAGTTAGCCATCATATATGCTGCTATATTCCAAAATCTTGCTTGTGATGTAGACTAGAATGACAAAGCCCTTATCACTCAATTTTGATGTAGATTGAAGGATAATGTCAATGATTTATTATTCACAATGCCAAAGACAAAATCTTTAGAAAAATTTATTGCTCAAGCCATTGCATGTGATAATAAATTATTTGAAAGATGTCAAGAATAAAGATTTTGGTGAAAAAGAAAAAATTAAATAATGTCGATAATTTCTAAGTTTTCAAAAATTTATTCATTGAGGCCAAAATCAATGCAAATTGATATGGTATATATTAAATCTCTCATAGAGCAAAAAAATACTCAACAATGTTAAGAGGGCTTATGCTTATATTATAAAGAAGCTAAATATATTGCTCAATATTATCCAAAGAAACAATGTAATTATAAAATGAGAAGCACAATTGCCAAAGAAGACAATGTATTAGAAAACGAGTTGATCCAACTACAATATGAATTATGTGGCTAGAATCATATGCAACATCTAGCAAAGGTCCTATTTTCTCTTCTAATTTCTCATCTTATTTTATAATAAAAGTTTGTTTAGGATCGAAAAATCAAAGTCTTAGCTTTGTTGGATTCAAGGGTCTCAACTTGTTTTTATAGATCAAGTCTTTGTCAAAAAATGAGATATATCCTTAATTAAAAAAATCAAACTTGTGCATGTAGAAGTAATAGATAGACATTTAATATCTTCTAGAGATGTTACACATGAAATTATTCTTGTAGAAGTAGCAACTAGTGGTTACAATAGTTTAATAATATTTAATGTGATTAAATCTCCTTTTAATCCAATCATTTTAGGATTATTTTGGTTAGAAAGATATAATCTTTAGATAGACTGGATTTCTTATAGTTTTGATTTTTTCTATAGTTTAGCCCAAGGTCCTACTAGACAAGTAGAAATTCATAAGTCTAGTACATCCAAATCATTTTTGATAGGTGCAAGAGTTTTTATGCATGCCACAAATGAAGGGTCATCTTTTGCTATATATGCCATGCTCATTACTAATAATGAAAAGATATCAAGTGATATTCTTAGCCAGTATTAAGACTTTTAAGATATTTTTGAAAAGAAGAATTTAGATATTCTTTTGAAGCATCATATTTATGATTGTACCATCGATCTTCAAGAAAGAACTCTATCACAATTTATTGTGTGTTATAAAAATTAAGAGATGCAAGATTATATGCAAAGATTGAAAAGTGTGTATTCTACATTATTCAAGTTGACTTTTTAGGATACATTATTTTTAATAAAGGCCTTGTAATGGATCCAAAGAAAGTACAAAATATCATAGATTAGAAGATCTCAAGAACAATAAAAGATGTTCAATGGTTTTTGGGCTTTGTAAATTATTACAAAATCTTTATCAAGAACTTTTCTCAAATTATAGCTCCAATTATATGTTTGACTTGTAAAGATAAACTTAAGTGGAATAAAGAAGCTCAAGCATCATTTGTTCTTTTAAAAAAGAAATTTACTTCTACACTAACTTTGGATCGTATCGACTTTTCTAAGATATTCTATATGAAAATAGATAGATCAAACTTTGCTTTGGGTACAGTATTATTACAAATGGGAACAGATGACAAACTCCATCTAGTAGCTTTCTATTCCAAGAAATTTTCAGCAATCAAAATTAACTATGAGATCCACAAAAAAGAACTTTTGTAATTGTAGATTCATTCTAAGAATGGTGTCATTATCTAGAATCACTTCAAGTCCAATCACAATATATATAGATCACAAGAATCTCAAGTATTTCATATCGGTATGTGTTTTAAATTGTTGCTAAGCCCATTAGAGTATGTCTTTATTAAGATTTGATTTCAAGATCACATATCGACATGAAAAGTAATAAGGTTTATCAAATGCTCTTTCTAAACACTCTTATCTTGCACAAAAAAAAAAGACATATCTTTTGATCAACAAAAAAAAATATTCTTGAAGCTAGAGAATTTTTATCTTTGAGCAATGAAATCTATATTGACTATTGATTCGACTTTTGTCAAACAAATTCAATTGAGTATATCCTGTGATCTTCTTATTCATGATATCAAGCATCTTTCTTCTAAGTTTGATGTTGTTTCAAAGTTTGAGTTTAAGAATCACCTATTCTATTTCAAAGGATGCCTATATTTTCTAAAAATAGAAATATATTTACATATTCTTCAAGTACATCATGACTTTTTAGTAGTAGGATATTTTGGATACAACAAGACTTTAAAGCTTATATCTAAAGATTTTTAGTGGTCATAAATATGAAAGGCGGTAAAAGAATTTTTTCAACCACGTGATATTTGTTCAAGATCAAAAACTCCTTGTCATTAATCCTTTGGACTTCTCCAACCATTACTTATATCCAAACAACCATGGTCTTTCATTTTTATAGATTTTATTACAGATCTTTTAAATTCAAGTTCAAGTTCATATGACTCTATATTCATAATTGTAGATCACTTCACCAAAATAGAATATTTTGTATCATGTATAAAATCTATTTTGGATGAAGAAATAGCTAAGCTTTTCATTGACAATATTTATCACTATCATGGATTGCCAAAGGATATTATATTGAATAGGGAGATTCAATTTGTATCAAGATTTTTGAAAATCCTCTTCAAGATTCTAAAAGTGGATGTACAGCTCTCTTTGGCTTTTCATCCTTAAACTAATAGATAAATAGAATATGTGAATCAAGTTTTGGAGCAATATTTGAGGTATACCATCAACTATCATCAAGATGATTGGACAACTTTTTTGCCATTGATAGAATTTACATATAATAATTTGATATATTCTTTTATTTAATAAACATCTTTCTTTGCCAATTATGGTTATCATCCATGACTTGATACTTTTGACTTTTCAAAAATTGATAATCCTACAATGAAAGATTTAACAAATCATTTGTTAGAACTACATGCAATAATGAAGTCACAATTAAAAGAAGTTTAAGAATGACAAAAGACCAACATGGTTGCGTATTGTAAAGAGAAACTAAAATTCAATGTAGGTGATAAGGTATGATTACTTCATTGTAATATCATGATTACTTGTCATTATGATAAGTTAGACTATTATAGGCTAAGACTTTTTTCTATTTGTGAATCAATAAGTAATAGAATTGATTTATTTACTTGACTTTACATGTGTTTTTAGATGATTAATAGATTAGAAACTTTGTCAATAAGTTAACCACATGTTGATAGCTTGCAAAACAAGCTAATTACATAGTACATATATAAAAAACTTATTTTGTAAGTTAAGATATGTATCTTATAAAGTCAACATATTTTGTAGTTCCTATAGGATATTGCCACATAGCTCCTAGTTAAGAGTATATATGGAGGTAAGAGTGAAGCCTTTTTTAGTCTTATCAATGCCTTTCTAGTCCTTAGTCTTATTCCAAGACTTTTTAGTTTTCTTGTTTTTGACAATAGCCATTCTAGTTTAATATTATATCAACTTTTGAGTGACTTTTTAGTTCTCTTTAGTAACATAAGAGTGTATTGAAGATTTATTTTTTTTAAGATTCAAGTCCTTGATAGTTTGACAAGAGTGCTAACATATTATTTCTATCTTATTTTAAAAGTGAGTAAATTATCTTACTTCTATTAATAGTTATAAAAATAGATTATTTATCTTTATTAGATATTATTATAAGTTTTTAAAATCTTGATATTATGATGTTAAAGTAGATAGCATATATCAAATCTATGAATTCAAAATTTAAGCATATTATAAAAAAAGAAACTTTTAATTGTAGATTTATTATCAAGAGTAATATTTTATAATAAAAAAGATGTAATTGATTTAGATAATAATGTAGGTATAAAAATTTATACTAATGTATTATTAAAGGAAGAAGGTGTATGTTTGAATGTACCATTAGAAATATTTTTAAGAAATTTATATATATAAGAGAATAAAAAGATGTTAGAAAGTATTTAAGCACATTAAAGTAAGGAAAAGATTAGACAAATTAAAAATTCAAGAAAATCCTTTAGAAAGCATATATATTTTTTTTACATGATAGATATTTATGGAAGCATCCAAAGAGAAGAAAAAAAGTATTGCAAAGAGTTATATGTAATTTAGAAGCACAATAAAAGATTATTAAGGAATTTCATAAAAATTTATAGGCATGACATTAGAATATTTGGGCAACATTTACTAAGTTGAAAGAAAAATATTGATAGAAGAACATACATTAAGATATAGAAAATTTTGTAGGATTTTGTAAAACTTGTCAAATTTATTGAAACATTTGATATTGAGATGGATTACATCCAACTTATTCTTTAGCTTTATATTATAAGTAGATAGTAGATTTAGTAGCAATGCCTATGGGACTTAGATAAATAAAATATTTGGTACTTGTATGAGAAGATTTATGAAATATGGTTAAAGGACAAGTATTAAGAACAAAGGATATCAAAGGTGTATGCCAATCTTTATTAGAAGATGTTATTTGTTGCTATAGTTATATTAAAAAAATTATTGTTGATAGGAATGAATTGGATGCAAAGAAAGCATGATTTTTTTTTTTTTTTATTAAAATAGGAATTAATTTTTTTTTTAAAATAGTATATATTCTTAAAGATAATAATAAGAGTGAGTAAGGACATTCACCTATTATTAAGGCATTAGTAAAGGCATGCAATGGCAAAGTATATGAATGATCTAGACTACTACTATTTATATTATGGATTGATCTCAAAATTCATAGTTCAATAATAGATTATATGCCTTTTGAATTAATATATGGATAAAAATCAATAATGCCAATAGAAGATGCAGTAGCTTTATGGAAAGTATTGGCTTGGAAGGATGATCTCAGTGAAAAAGAACTTTTAGCATTATAGATTCAATAATTAGAAAGGAGACCTAATGATATTAAAGTAACAATAGAGAGGTTGAAAGAAGTAAGGAAAAAGAATAAAGAAAGATTTAATAAAAAAACATTGACTACAACCTAAAGTAACTAAAGATGGTGATCGGGTGATATTTTATGATAATAGCTTGGACAATTAATATAGCACAATAAAGAAGTTTGTAAAGAGATGGTTTGGGCCTTATATTGTCAAAAAAGAATATGACAATGAAACATACTTGTTACAAGAATTTGATAGTATAGAATTAAAGATACATATAATAAGAAAGCAAATCAAATTATTTTAAAAAAAAAGTAAAGATATTTGTTTTAATGAAGAATAAAATCCTTTATAAGATATTAAAATGGAAGTAGAGAATAAAATTAAAGATCAAGAATTTGACCAAGATAAAGAACACTCTATACCAATGGAATGAAAAAAACTTAGCACATGTTGGAAAATGTACAAATTTAGGAGAGATGGATATTTTGATATAATACAACTAATGAAAGAAAGAGAGAAGATTACATTATTCTATAAAAGATCTTATTTTAAAGTATTTTATTAAATTATCTTAAAAATATAGATAATAGTAAAAAAATATAATAAAATTAAAAAATACTAATGCCACTTTTTTACAAAATAAGCTTGTATTTAATTTATAGGACCATAAATAAAAATATAATAAGTAGATTAGAAAATTAAGTGATATAGGTATGTATAAGAAAAAATTAAGAGTAGATTTTAGAAAAATTTATTTCAAGAAGCCAAGAATTAATATCCAAAGAAGACTAGTTGCCAACATATATTAAAATCAAACCCTGAGGTACAAAATAGTATACCTACAATGTTATATTACATGGAGTCTTACTTGAAAATACATCAAGCACCTAGCTGTAGAATGTAGATGGAAAATTATAACAATAAGATCTTAACAACCCTAATAGAATTCTAAATAAATTATAATTAAATCTTAATAATACTAATCAAGCTTTAATCAAATCCAAAAGAAATCTTAAAGAAATTATAAAAAGAATATGAAGAAATCCTAAAGAAATATTAGAAAAATCTTAAATAAATCTTAAATAAATCCTAACTAAATCTTATTTTAATTTTAATTGAAATTCTAATGGATCTTAATTAAATCTTAGACCAAATTCTAACTAAATCTTAAATCAAATTCTAACTAAATATTAAATCTTAAATCATAAATCAAACCTTAGAAAAATCCTAAGCTCTAAAAAAAATCCTAAGTCCTAAACAAATCCAAAAAAAATCTTAAATCCTAAATCAAACCTTAGATAAATCCTAAATCCTAAACCAAACCTTAAAAAAAAATTAAGTCCTAAAAAAAACCTAAATCCTAAATCAAATCCTAGACAAATCCTAGAAAAATCCTAAATCCTAAATTAAACTCTACACAAATCCTAAGCCCTAAATAAATTCAATCTAATCCTAAGAGAGATTAGAATTCTAATATCTATTTATTAAACCATTGATCTTTCTTAAAAGTTCATACACCTCTGAACCTCTAAGTTAAATGCAAGTACAACAAATTTGAAGATAATTGCACTCACCAAATAGAAGAAAAATCCTAAAATCCACTTGGACCTTTACTAGTCTCCTACTTCAATCTGAATGTTAAATTTCTAGCTCCAATATCTCTCATTTGAACTATTTATTTTTATCCAAAATTCACTTAAATTATTAGAAATTAAATCTAGTTTCTAAAAAAAAAATCACTTCAATTCAATCAATAGATTGCTAAAGATCTCAAAAATACTCACGAACCTTCAAATTCCAATTTTTGAGATCTCAACCCACAAAAACTTTTACACACTTTGATCTAACTATTCGATTGATTTTAAATTAAAAACATACATTAAATACAATTATATCTACCTATCTACAAAATAACATTTATAAATCTATTACAAAAATTCTAAAATTGTCCAAAATATCAATCCTATTTTGATTCATAAAAATCTAAGTTATTAGAAACAACCTTGACTTTGTAAAGCTCTTACAAAGTCATTACAAATTCAAATCATAAAAAATTAATATTCTTGGAAATTCTATTAAGTCTCCTTTCAAATCCTACTCTTCAATCTACCAAAAAACCTTGGAGTCACTATAGGTGTATGGTTTTGTGCTTCAAGATCTGATTTTGACCTAGGTTCACAACTAGTCCTCTTTGGATATCAATTCTTAGCTTCCTAAAGTAAATTTTGCTAAATTATACTCTTAATTGCCTCTTATACATGCCTATATCATTTTTATCTTCCAATATACTTTATTTTGTCTTATTTATGGCCATACATAATAAGTAGAAGCCTATTTTGTAAAAAAACAACAATAGTATCCTTTAATTTTACTATCTTTTGACTATTATCTTTATTCTAAGATAATTTGCTATAATATTTTAAAATAAGATCTTCTATAATATAATATTTTTTTCTCTCTTTTATTCATTAGTTGTGTTACATTACAACAATAGTGACTCGAAGATTCTTTAATAGATCAAAGAAAGGGATTTGAGAGTAGAATTAAAAAAAAAAATTTAGACATTGGTTTCATGTGGTTTGAATTAATATTGAAAATTTGAGAGATTTTAAAAGTAACTTATATTCTTAGTAGAATTAGGATTTTAGAAATAAAAATATGTTTACAAATTTGAAGATTTCTTAAATTTTGTAGTATTTGTACTAATGAAATTTGGGCAATATGTTGTTGTCTTAGTTGTAAGTTTATATTCTTATTTTGAGGTCAATCAAATGATTAAATTAAAATTATGTGAGGATTTTTGTAGATTGAGGTTTCAAAAATTGGAATTTGAAGGTCATTAAGTGTTTCTAAGAACTTCAGTAATCTATTAATTGGATTGAAGTAAATTTTTTTATATAAATACTAGACTTGATTTTAAGAGAAATTTTAGAGCAATCCAATAATTTAAGAAGGAAATATTAGTATTAGAAGTTTAGAATTTGGATTGGAGTAGAAGGCCGTCCAATACTTGATTGGATATCTTACATTTCTTTCAATTGGTAAGTGTAATTGATTTCATCTTTCTTATACTTATTTCTAACTAAGACATAAAGAAGTATGTAAATTTTGAATTAATATCAACAGTACAATCATTAGTTGTTGAAGTTTTATTTTGCTATATGATTTATTAAGAGTTTATTTAAGATCTAGGATTTAATTTTGAATTTGATTAAAATTAGGATTTACCTAAGATTTGGTTTAAAACTTGTCTAAGATTTTCTAAGATTTAGGATTTTATTAAGATTTTATTAAGAGTTGATCTAGAAATTGATTGGAATTCAATTAGGATTTCAATTAGGATTTGATCTAAGATTTGGTTAAAATTAAATTAATATTTTAATCAAGATTATATTAATTTTTTAAATTTTTAGTAGTATTTTAGAATTCTTTGTATTTCTTTTGTGAATTCTTTAGAATTTATTTTGATAAGTTAAAGTTTGATTGGATTTATTAAGAATTATTTGAAGTTTATTTAAGGCTCTATTAAACTTCATAGAATTATTTTTGTATTTTTGCTTAACTTCCACAGTTAGGTGCATGGTGCATTCTCAAGCACAAATATATGTAATATGACTATAATTGCCAGAGAGGTCAATGGAGTAAAAAATTAGTTTTTTCAATTGCAATAGATATCTTGCGGTTGAAATATTATATAATATCTAATAAAGTTCTTATTGTATTTTTAGATCTTTCATCTTCTTTTATAATAGAATTTTTTTTAAGACCAAAAAATCACAAAGACTTTATCTTATTAGATTTTAGAGCCTCAACTTATTTTATAAATAAAGACTTTTTTAAAAAATAAAAATATCTTTAGTTAAAATAACTAAATATGTACACATAAAAATAATAGATGGTTATTTGTTATCTTTTAGAGATGTCACCTATAAAACAATTTTTTTAGATGTTGCAACTAGTGATCATAATAGCTTATTAATATTTAATTTAATTTTATCTTTTTTTAATCTAATTATTTTAGAATTATTGTAGTTAAAAAAATATAATCTTCAAATAGATTAGATTTCTTGTTACCTTGAATTTTCTTATAGTTTAGCCTAAGATTTTCTTAGTCAAATAAACATCCATAAGTTCAATACATCCAAACTCTTATTGATAGATACAATAGCTTTTATATATGTTGCAAAAAAAAAGATCATCTTTTGCTATATATGCCACCTATTCTTGATAGAGAAAAGATTTCAAGTAGTATTTTAAGTCAATATTAATATTATTAAGATATTTTTAAGAAGAAGAATGTAAATATTCTTCCAAATTATCATCTCTATGATTGTTCATTTGATCTTCAAGAAAGAGCTCAACTATATTTTGGACCAAATTATAGCCTATCATAAAAAAGTTGCTTATACTTAAGGAATACATTGACAAGAATTTGACTAATAACTTATTATACTACTCTAAATTTCCACCAAAGCTTCTATCTTATTTTTGAAGAAAAAAGATAGATCTTTGTGGATGTGTGTAGATTATCAAAGACTCAACAAGATCATGATGAAGAATATGTATCTCTTACCTTTTATTTCAAGACTTCTTAATCAATTCAATCAAGTAAAGATCTATATTAAAATAGATCTATGAAGAACATACAATTTGGTACATATTAAAATAGATAATGAATATAAAACTATATTTTGAAATAAATATGGGCATACCAAATATAACATCATACCTATAGGATTTATGAATGTACCAATTACTTTTCAATATCTAATGAATGATATCATTTGCAAGGTTCTTCATAAATTTATTATTTTTTATTTGAAAGACATCTTAATCTATTCTAAAAATATAAAAACTATGAGCTTCATATTTGTCTTATATTACAAAAACTAAAAAAATATAGGATTATATAGCAAGATAAAAAAGTATATATTTCACACTACTTAAGTTAATTTTTTGGAATACATCATTTCAAATAATAGCCTTTTATAGATTCTAAAATGGTCTAGACTATCATGGATTGGAAGATTTCAAAAACAATCAAAGATGTATAATATTTTTTGAAATTTGCCAATTATTATTGAAACTTCATGAAAAATTATTATCAAGTTGCGGTTGCTTTTATAAATCCATGGTACTTCTAATCTATTAACATATATATAAAACATAAGATCCTTGAATATTTCATGTTGGCATGTGTTTTGAATTTTTGCTAAGCCCATTGAAACATGTCTTTATCAAGATTTGATTTTAAGATCACTTATCAATTCCAAAAATAAGAAGGTTTTTCAAACGTCCTTTCTAGATGTTTTTATCTTGCATCCAAAGAAGAAAATGTACCTTTTAATTAATAAAAAATAATTTTCTTGAAGCCATAGTATTTTCACCTTTGAGCAATGAAATCAATATTAATTATTTATTCAACCTTTCTCAAGCAAGTTCAATCAAATATGTTCTTTGATCTTCTTATTCATGATATTAAGAATAATTCTTCTAAGTCTTAGAATACTTCTAAGTTTGAATTTAAGAACAATCTATTCTATTTTATAAGAAAATTATACATTCAAAAAAACAAAGTACAATTATGCATTCTTTAAGCTCGTCACAACTTTTCAATAGTCAAATATTTTGGATATAATAAAACTTTAGAATTAATATTTAGAAATTTTTCATGGCTTTAAAAATAAAAAGCAATTAAAGACTTTGTACAATTATGTGATATTTTTTTAAGATAAAAAAATCTTTGTTATTGTCTTCATGGATTTTTTCAGGCATTACATATTTCAAACCAATCATAGACTTTTATTTCTATAGATTGTATCACAAATCTTCTAATCTCAGGTTCTTTTGATTCTATATTTGTAATATTAAATAGATTCACCAAGATGACATATTTTCTATCATATAAAAAATTTATTACAAGTAAAGAAATAATTAAGTTTTTTTTTACAACATCTATTGCTAATATAGATTATCCATGAATATTATATCAAAAAAAGAGATATAATATGTATTAAGATTTTAGAATTTTTTTTTAAGATTCTAAAGATGGATATATAACTATCTTCAACATTTCATTCTCAAATTAATGGCCGAACTAAGTAAATCAAGTTCTGGAGTTGTATTTGAGGTGTACCATCAATGATTAATAAGATGATTAGACAACACTTTTATCATTAAAAAAGTTTGCTTATAATAATATGATATATTTTTCTATTTAATATATATATATATTTTTATCAATTATGATTATTACCCAAAATTTAATATTTTTGACTTTTTAAACATTATTAAATTTAGAGCAAATGATTTGATTAGTCATTTTTTAGAGCTAAATACAACAATTAAGGTGCACTAAAAGATGTTCAAGAATGACAAAAAATCAATAGAGATGCTTATAGCAGGAAACAACTTCAATTCTATGTTGGCAATAAGATATGATTACTTTGTCATAATATCAAGACTATTCACCTATGTGACAAGTTGAATTATCATAAACTTTGACCATTTCTTATATGCAAATAAATTAATCTAATTGCTAATCAATTGTACCTACCAAAATCTTTGAAGATTCATCATATATTCTATATATCTTTTTTTGAACCATATAAGATAGTAGATATATCAAGAAGACAACAAATACCACCTTGTCATATAAAAGTAAATAATAATCAAGAGTATGAAGTCAAAAAAGTTTTAGATTCAAGGTAATTCTAAAATAGGTTATAATATTTTATTCATTAATACAGATATAATATTAAAAAATACATATGAAAGTCAGCCAAAAATCTTAAAAATATTATAAAGAACATTGATATTTTTTTATCAATAACATTCTTCATAAAAAAGATAAAAGATAACAAATCTTTGCTATAAAAGTTTTAAAATTCAAGAAAGATTACATTTGACCTTCTACCCTTATTTCTAGTTTTAATATATTTGTAGTGCTAAGAAGATGGAGAATCAACAACAACTACATTTAATTTAAAAGCTATTATTTGCTCACTTATTCGATAAAATATTTTAATTATTTTAACCTTTAAGATGATGTAATTAAATTGGAGATCTTTAAGAATGATATGTTTTTTGTTAAATTGATAGTAAAATACAATCCATTTTGTATCACAACCTTAGAAGAGACTTCCAATGTTTGGTGATTTCTTTAAAGGTAGGAATAATTCTTGATGGTATTACAAATATTTTGTTTGAAGGAAGTTACGAAGGCCTTAAAAATGGACAAAGAATATGGTCTTCCTTCCTTAGAATAAAACATTACTGATGGTTGAGAAGACCTATTAACTACCTTTGAAGAAATCAAAGATTGAAATATGTAATAAATATTATTTGTTATATTTTGAACTTCCTAAATATGTAATCACTTCTCCTTAGAAAACTCACTTCTAGAAGAGGGAATAATATCATGAATATATATATATATATATATATATATATATATTCCAATAGTTACTTAGATATTATGAATTACTAAAAATATACTAATTTGATAATATCTTGTAGAAAAACTTTCTAGAAGCTATATAGATGCAATTTCACCTTTATACATGTCTATAAGAAATTATTAGATTAAAAACTCAGCCAACAAATTATCCATACATTGCATATATTGGTGGCTTATAGTATATACTAACAATATAATGCATATATAAGAAACTTATCTTATAAATTAAGATACATGACTTGCAAATTGGACACATTTTCAAGGTAATATAGAATGTTATTACATAGCTTCTAGTTACATAATATACATGGATGCAAGTTTAAAGCCTTCTTCACTTTTATTAATGACTTTATAATTCTTAGTTTTATTTGAAGACTTTCAAATCTTCTTGTCTTTTGAAATAGTCATTCTAGTCTTATATTATTTTCTATTGAGTATTGTTTTAGTCTTTTTGAGTGACACAAGAGTGTATTGATTTTTTAATTTTTTGAGATTCATAACTTTTATATTGAGTTTTGTTTAGTTGTACCTTTATTGTTGTATACATTTCAATAAAATTATTGACCAAATCTTTTTCGGCCATACTTTTCATATACTATTTGATGAATTTCAAATCTTAATGAAGGAATTATAAGGCGTTGAAGACAACACATATAATTCAAAGATAGTAAGTGAGTTGTGTTGTTGACAATAATAGTTGGAGCCTTATTTTGAATTTTTGGACGAATTATTAGTTCAAAATTTCCACAAGTATGTGTTATTAAGTTAAAAAATTATAGATCAAAGTTTCATGGTATTTGAATACTTATTATATGAGATATGAAGAAAATTGCATGCAGGTATATGTAAGGAAGGATTTGAAGCTACTATTAGGATATTGATAGTATCTCAAGATATGTAACAAATTTGTAGTTGAAATTTATTTTAATATTTTTTTAAAATATATCAATAATTTATGTAAAATTTTAGTTTGTTTAGATAATTAGATTTTGAGATATGAACTATTGAAGTTGAAAAAAAATTCCATAAGGATATATAAGGTTATAAGATATTTTATCATATATTTGGATGTTTTCTTTTATACTTAGGCTTATATTTTGATGTAATTTCTTTTAAAATAAAAATATTATATATATATATATATATATATATAAATTTAAAACTTTAATATTATAGACTTGATTGAACATTTAGTGGTAGCTAGAAGCCTAGTGCTTTCTTAAGGCAAATTCTCTCTATTCCAATACTAATACTAGAGAATTAAGAGTTACCTTGTTTGAGAAGTTTGATGGCACAAGAGCAAAATTTTGAGGATTCATCAATCAAGTACAACTTGTGATTGAACTTAAATTCAAAACATATCCAACTCTAAGATCAGAAGTTAGATTCATTGATATACTTCTTTAAGATTCAATATTATCATAGTTTTTATCTTTTTTTGAATGATGAGATCCAATACTAGATAATTTGGAGGCTTTTTTGGTAGAATTTTGATCCATGTATGGAAAATATGATGCAACTCGTGTTCCAACTACAAAATTCGTATTTTATAATAAGAAAATCTATCCATAATATTATATACTTCATAATTTTGACAACTTGTAACTGATATCAAGTAGGATGATGCTACATTTATTAGCCAATTTCTCTATGGATTATAATATGAGGCAAAAAATTTAATGCTTAACTTACTTGATCCTCAAACATTAAATCAAGCGATTGATTTTGCTGTAAAGTGTGATAATCAACTTTTCAAATTTCAATCTGAGAATTAGATAAGTATGCCTAATATTATAATTCAATGGTAATATCAATGCGTCTTCAATACATGTATTCAAAAGTAGAGGATATGTAAATTGATGTGGTATGTTTCAAACCTCTTATTAAGTAAAAACAAACTCATTACCGTCAAGAAGGATTGTGCTTATATTATAGAAAATCTAAGCATATTATTTAATATTACTCAAAGAAGTGATGCAATTATAAGATGAAGAGTATGAATATCAAAAAAGATAATATATCAAAAAATAAATTTCTCTAGCTATAATAGGAACTGTGGGGTATTGTATTACTTATTATCTTGCTTAGAAATGCACTGGGCACCTAGCTGTGGAAGGTGAGGTTGTGTTTCACAAACATCAAAAAAAACCCCTAGTAGGTTTCATCCATACAAAAAGAATATAATCCAAATTTTAATTCAAAAGTACTAAAAAATACTCTTTTTAGTAGTTTCAATCACATATAAACCTCAATTATCTTGTTACTTTCATATTTAAGTAATTTAGATTTTTCTTATAAGCCCCAATTCTAATCAGTGAACTTTAACAAACTGTAACTTCTAATTTGACTGTCTACTTGATGTGAAAAATTTCATGCAATTGTCAATGTAAGTCTTCTATTTGCTCAAGAATTTTTAGTCCAATCCAACTCACAGATTGTGAAAAAAACTCCAAAAATTTCACTGATGTCACTCACCCGCCAACTTAAAAAGTGAAGTAAAAATCCTAGTAGTAATTTTTTCTTTTTCAACCATTAACTTTGATTCAAAATTGGTGTACAACTTTATATTTAAGTCCTTCAACACCATGCCAAATTTCACCTTGATACAACTGATAGATCTCTAGATATCATAGAAACTCTGTCTAAACTCAAACTGCCAACTTTTAACACCTTCTTGTACTAAAACTGAGATTTCTCTCAATTGCACTATTAGATTATCACAAAATTTCATATACAATTAGCACACCCAATTCACCAAGCATTGCCAAATTTTTAACTATATATATGGCACCAATTTGACAAACTAGCTAAGAGTACTAATCCTAATTTTATTGCATAAATCCAAAGTTGCCAATACAAATCCTGAATTTTGACAATGATTGCTAATCAATTCCAAATCCTCGAAAAGAAAGCATTATATCCTTGAAATAAGCTCTAAGCTAATTCTCAAATTCTAATCTTTGATCTTTAAATGCTTCCTTAATTTGCCCTAGGCGATCGTTTTAGTGACCAGAGATTTGATTTCGACCGTGTTTCACAAACACTCGACCTGTGGATATCAATCTAATCTATCCTAAGGATTTTTTAGTCCAATCCTATCTTCAACTTAATCCTAATATCAACCATATCAACCATGTACTTCTTCCATCATGATTTAAATAATTTATGGCCTTTCTAAGGCAATAAAAGAGTTTCTATATCCTTGAAGGTAAAAATATTAACTAAATTTTATCTACTTTCTATTAAGACAAGAAAATAGGCTAAGAGACTTTTATAAAAGCCCTATTAGAATATTTTGAATTTTGGTTGAACTGATATAATAGAGTATTAATTAAAAAATCATTTTTAGTCATATTTTCATCATATAATCGTATCACAACACGACAGTGGCTGGAACCTTATACAATACCTAATAAAAGTCTTATTTTCTTCTAAAAACCATCTCTTTTTTTTACATTGAATATTATTTTAGAACCTAAACATTACAAAGCCTCTACTTTATTAGATTTAGGTACCTCAGTGTATTTCTTAGATAAAGAATTTGCTAAAAGACTTAGTATATCTTTAGTAAAGAAAATCTAATTTATTCATTAGAAGTCATAGATGGTCGTTCATTGTCTTTTTGAGATGTTATTCACAAAATCTTTCTCATAGAAGTAATAATCAATGGTCATAATAGCTTTGTGGTATTTAATATTATTAAATCTCTTTCTAATCTAATTATTTTAGGTTTATCATGGTTAGAAAAATACAACCCTTAAGTACATTAGATTTTTTATATTCTCAACTTTTCTAAAAGTATAACTAAGAATATAGTTAATCAAGTAGAAAATCATAAGTTTAATGTGAGCATAATTAAAAGATCCAATAGTTAGTTATAATTAATTTTATAATTTTTTACATATTTTTATTAATTTTAACACTAAAATAATTAATTAATAGATCCAAATTAGTTGTTTAATTAATTATGATTTTTATCATATTTTTAGATTATTAATTAAATAAATACTTCTAATTAATTGATTATAAAAATTCTAAGAATAGTAAATTTGGAAGGTCTATGATTTCTTTCTTGATTTGGTTTAAATTCTCTTTTAGTGCTAAAATTAAATATTTAGTAGAATTTTTCTTCTAATTTTTAGAAATTATATCTTGAATCAATCCATAATCTTAATTTTCAACTCCAAGGCTAATCTCTAATTTTACTATGGTTAAAAAACTCCTCAAATCTAATTGCTCTATCTTCCTAATTAATTTCAAGTTTTTGAAGCTTGAATTCCGTTTTGCAATTTAAATGGATTAAAATTTATAAAATCTAATTGTTAAATTAATGATGATCTTTAGAAGATAGAGACGAGCTATTTTTTATGATGGATTTGCCTTTCATAGGGATTTTTATTATTATTTGGAGTTGAAGAATTGAGAAAAAATAAATAAATCAAAAATCAAAAGCATATTAAGTTAAGGCCAAATTAAAATTAGAGGTTGTGATATGCTAAGAGTTTAAACTTAAGGGAGTTCAAATTTAAGAATGGTGATCATGAAGGCTTTGATGGCAAGAACCCTTGTTGATCTCCTAATTAAGATACTTAGAATTAGAAATATAGTTGAAATTTATAACTAGATTAGCAAATTAATTGGTTTTAATGATTTAGAACTCGGATTTGAGCTTGTAAATAGTCAATCTAATAATGAAAATGTGTTTTGGACACATTGGTGGTGTTATTTTTTCCAAATAGATATTAGTTTCTGAGTTATGGCATTTCTAGCCTTGAAATTGGGTTTAGGCCTAAAATTACTGTAGTTCATAGATCTAGATTAGGAATCTTAGAAATAAAAGGTGGAGATGTGGCCATCCTCCTACGAGCCTCCAATCACTTGTATAAGAGTGGCTTGGTTTTCAAAGCCCTCTCTCTCCTTTTTTATGGCGAAGCAATACCAAATTTTTTATTTTTTAAAAATAAAAGCTCCCTCTATTTTATAACTGCTTAGGTTTCCACCTCTTAGTTTCTTTAGTTATATTTCTTCCTTGAAATATTTTGTAACCACCTTCCTCTAGTTACTGGCTTTCCAAGGACACTAAGCACACATAATTTGGAGCTTTAATGAATTGTTGGCAGAATTTCAAGTGAAGTAGGGTGCACTACCATGGCCTAAAAGAACTACTGATTTCAAAAAATCATTTCTCAATGATTTCTATCTTGCTTCCCAAGTGGTTTTTTATTTTTGTTTCACTCTAAAGTCTTGTTTTTATAAAAAAATTTAATAGAATTTTTGAAGCTTTTATAAATTTTCAGTGAATTCTCAAGTAAGAAGGGGTCTACTACCAGCTAGTACAAGGGTAGTGCATTAGAGTTAGCTTTGGAATTTCATAGCGTGGTGTTTTTTGTAGATTTTTTTACAAAAATTATTGCAAAAAAGGCGCCTTAAAGTCTAGTTTTAAGGATAATTTGAATTAGAAATTTTGAAGCTTTTAAGAATCTTTAATGAATTTTTAAGTACAAGGAGGTCTACTGCCCTGGCAGTATGGGTGGCCAATTTTAAAAAATCACATCTCAACTATCGCATACTGGAATATTGCAAAAATTAAGGGATAGGAGCTCATCCAAGTGAAGGTTTAGCACAAAAAAAATTCACATATGTAGGAGCTAAAGATTTTTGATGGATTTCCAATTGGTCAAGGTTTGCTACCTCAATTTGGCATGATGAAGGTAACCTTTCTTTCCTAATCACCTCCTAATTATACTTGTTAATGCATGTATTACTGGATTCACTCTTCACTCATCTCATTACCTCTAATTAATACTATTTTAGTAAACCTTTTACCTCATCTTGGTAATTAATTGTTAATTTTTAACTTCCAATTACCTTCCGTCCTTCAATTTTTAAGCTTATGTTATTTCAATCTTTATTTAACTTTTAACTTTAAATTTACCTTTTTATCTTCAACTTTTTACCTTTATGTTATTCCATTTTTACTTAAATTTTAACTTTGACTTTATTTTTTACCTTCAACTTTTAACCATTAGATTATTTTATTTTAACTTAATTTTTAATCTTAATTTATAACTTTTACTTTTTACTTCCAACTTTTTACTTTTTTATTTATCTTATTTTTTATCTTTTTATTTTTAATTTTTATTTTTAAAAATTGATTTCATATTATTACTGAATTTTAATATTTGAAGCTAATTATTAAAGTATTTCTAGCTCTAGATGAAGTTTTGCTATCAAAACTTCATTCATAGATAACTTCTTGGATGTAACTCTAATTTGTATGGTTGATACTATTTTTGAAAGCCTTAGATTAGTACTCTAGCATGGTACCAATTCTTTTTATTTTTATACTAACTCATAAGTTTCAGAGTTTAAGTTTAATCGAGTAAGTCTTGGAAGGCATTTACCTAAATGAATTGCAACTACTAATAAATAAATCATAAAAATATGTAATGGACTTGGTTGTATTTTGTTGGATAAAATATGAGTATTATATCATTGTGTTTTTTTTCATTTATCTTATCTATAGGTTACATCTTTACATTAGTTAATATTAAATTCTAACTAAAGTTATAATATGATTAAATTGGACTCAAGTGAGAGGAGAAAAAACCATTCACATTTAATACAATAAAACATGTGTTTGTAGGTGCAAGAACTTTCTTATATGTTACAAAAGAAAGATCACCTTAAGTCATTTATGCTACACCCATTTCTAATGGTGCAAAGACTTTAAATAGCATTCCAAGCCAATATCAAGAATTTTAAGATGTATTTGAAAAAAAAAAATATGAATATTCTTCAAAAACATAATTTCTATGATTGTTCAATTAACCTTCAAGAAAGAGCATAATCGCCATTTGAACCAATCTACAATTTATCATAAAATGAATTGGTCGAATTCAAGCAGTATATTAAAGAGAATCTAATCAAGAACTTCATATGTTATTCCAAATTGCCAATAAGAGCTTCAATTCTATTTGTGAGGAAAAAAGATGGATCATTGTGGATGTATGTTGATGTCAAGGACAAGAACTCGACGAAAAAATAATTTAAACAAGTGAGCCTTCACTCAAAGAGAGATAACAAAATATATATAAAAAAGTATATATATTGAAAGAGAAACTGGAATGGCTATTGCCAAAAGACAAGAAAACTAGAGACCCTTGAACTAGACTAGAAGCAAGAAAGGAGTTGACAAGAGTGAAGAAGCCTTCACTCTTGTCTCTATATATACTATGTAACTAGGGGCTATGTGGCGACGTTCTATAGGACCTCTAATATGTGTTGACTTTGTAGAACACATGCCTTGACTTACAAGGCAAGTTTTTCTACGTGTGGGCCACATAGTTAGCTTGATCTTCAAGCTAACAACATGTGTGGTACATGGCTAACTTGTTGGCCACGTTTCTAATCCAAAAAGTCAATTAAAGATACCTATGAAGTCAAAGAAGAGTCTATAAAGCTTCTACGAAGCTTTCATATTAAATACTATAGAATTAACTTACTCTTACCTACTTTTACTTACTTCTATCTATTTGTATATGTAATTACTAGCTTACATGATTATGTCCATGACATTACCCCCCCTTCTAGAGATGAGTTCCACGAGGAGCGGTCATCATATGTTGAAGAAAACTATGATGTGACGAATTGTATTCACCACATACTCTGATCTTTGTTCTCTTCGAAGATGATTGATAGGGCCTCTCAACCATCGATAGTGTCTCATACCAGGGCGAGAAGACCACCCAGTTATTTGATCATTGTTGAGGCCTTCGTAACTTCCTTTGAATAGAATATTTGGAACACCATCAGGAGTTGTTCCTACCTCTAGCACAATTACCAAACATCGGGAGTCCCTTCCCAAATCGTGATACCAAATGCGTTGTATCTCGCCATCTATTCGAGGAAGAACATGTCGTTCTTGAAGATCTTCATCTCGATTACGTCATCTTGAAGGTTGTGACAATTGTAATGTCTCATTCGATAAGTCAACAAATGAAGGCTCTTGAGTCAAATCCGCTAGTTGTTGGTTCTCCATCTCTTGAGCGTCACTACTACAAAGAAGCTATGAACAAGAATTGAAAGTAGAATGTTATCTTGCCTAGATATTGTTTCTTTTATAAAGAAGGTTTTCATCTTGATTTTGATGGATGTCATCGATGAAAAGCCTCCACCGCCTTTGCCACACTTGCAAGATTTTTTATTGGCTCCCATGTGCATTCACTAATATCATATCCGTGCCAATGGACAAGATACTCTAATTTATTTCGGTGCCGCCTTGAATCTAAGACTTCTTCTACTTCAAACTCTTCATTATTGTCCACTTCTATAGGAGGCGGTGGAGCTTGTCGTCTTCTTGGTATGTCCACTGTCTTGTATGGTTCAAGAAGAGACACATGGAATACTGGATGGATTTTCATTTACTCTGATAGATGTAAACAATATGCAACTGGATTGATTTGTGCAGAAATAGAAAATGGTCCTAGCCTTCGATAGTCCAACTTGTCATAAGGACGAGTGGTCTTGATATTGCGACGAAGTAGCCATACCTTATCACCCAAGACGAATGATGGTTGTTCCTTTTGATAGACATCCGCATTGACATTTTGTTGTTCTTGAGCTTCTTTTAACTACGCCTTCATCGTTGCATGTAGCTCTGATAAATGAATTGCTAAATCTTTTGCAGTAGGATTATCAACTTTTGAAAAGTCAAAAGTATCAAGTCGTGGATGATAACCATAATTAGCAAAGAAAGGTATTTGTTTTGAAGAAGAGTGTACCGTGTTATTGTAAGCAAACTCTGCCAATGGCAAAAGAGTTGTCCAATCATCTTGTTGGTAATTAATGATACATCTTAAATATTGCTCCAAAACTTGATTAACATGCTCCGTTTGTCCATCAGTTTGAGGATGGAATGCCGAAGATAGTTTTATATCCACTTTAAGAATCTTGAAAAGAGTCCACCAAAATCTTCATACAAATTGAGTTCCTCTATTTGATATAATATCCTTGGGTAATCCATGATAGCAATAGATATTGTCAAGAAAGAATTTAGTTGTTTCTTCACCTGTGATAGATTTTGTACATGGTATAAAATGTGCCATCTTGGTAAAACGATCTACTATCACGAATATAGAGTCATAAGAACCTGAGATTGGAAGATCCGTGATGAAGTCCATAGAAACAGAAGACCATAGTTGTTATGGAATGGATAATGGCTGAAGAAGTCCAAAAGGTCGATGACGAGGAGTTTTTGATCTTGAGCAAATATCACATGATTGTACAAAGTCTTTAACTGCCTTTCACATTTGAGGCCACCAAAAATCCCTAGATATCAGCTCTAAAGTCTTATTATATCTAAAATATCCTACTGCTGGGAAGTCGTGACAAGCTTAAAGAACACGTAAACGTGCTACTCCTTCTAGAACATATAGGCATCATTCGAAATAGAGTAGATTGTTCTTGAATTCAAATTTAGAGGGATCATGAGATTTAAAAGAATTATTCTTGATATCATGAACAAGAAGGTCTGAAGACATACTTAACTGGACTTGCTTAAGAAAAGTTAAATCAACAGTCAATATTGATTTTATTGCTCAAAGATGAAATTGCTCCGGCTTCAAGAGAACCGTTCTTTATTGCTCAAAAGCTGCATCTCCTTCTTTTGGTGCAAGATAAGAACGTCTAGACAAGGCATCGGACAAACCTTGTTATTTTTCTAGCCGATAAGTGATGATGAACTCGAACCTTGATAAAGACATGCTCCAACGAGCTTGGCGACAATTTAATACACATGCTGACATAAAATATTCGAGATTCTTGTGATCCGTATACACGATGACTGGACTAGAAGCACCTTCTAGATAATGATGCCATTCTTGATAAGAATCCATAATTACAAGAAGTTTTTTGTCGTGGATCTCATAATTGATTTCTACTGCTGAGAATTTTCTTGAATGAAAGGCTAATGAATGAAGTTTGTCATCTGTTCCCATTTGTGATAAAATCGCATCCAGAGCAAAGTCTGATGCATCTGTTTCTATAAAGAATGCTTTGGAAAAATCAACACGATACAAGATTGGTGCAGAAACAAATGTTGTCTTCAAAGATTCAAAAGCAACTTTCGCTTCTTGATTCCATTGGAGTTTGTCTTTACAAGTCAAATGTGTAAGTGGAGCTGCAACTCGAGAGAAGTCTTTGATGAAGATCCGATAGTAGTTGGCAAATCTCAAAAAGTATTGGACATCTCTTACTATTTTTGGGATCTTCCAATCTATAATAGTTTGAACTTTCTTAGGATCCATCATAAGTGCATCATTTGAAATGATGTAACCTAAGAAATTGACTTGAGTAGTGTAGAACACACACTTTTCTATCTTAGCATAGAGTCCTGCATCTCTTAATTTTTGTAACACATGACGAATATGAAGTTCATGTTCTTCTGGATTCTTAGAATAGATCAAGATGTCGTCTAGATAACAGACCACAAAATCGTCCAAAAACTCTCAAAAAACATCATTCATTAGATGTTGAAAAGCTGCTGGTGCATTTGTAAGTCCAAAAGGCATGACGTTGTATTCAAAGTGTTCATACCTAGTTCGAAACGCAGTCTTCTATTCATCTCTTTCTTTGATGCGTACTAGATTGTATGCTCCCCGAAGATCATTTTTGTATAGATCTTAGCTTGATTCAGCTGATTAAGAAGTCCAGATATTAAAGGTAGTGGATACTTATTTTGAATAGTAATCTTGATGAGTCTGCGATAATCAACACGCATCCGCAATGATCCATCTTTTTTCTTCACAAATAGAATTGGAGCTCCTACCGGAGATTTAGAATGGTGTATAAAATTCTTGGCTAGATTTTTTTCAATATACTCCTTGAGTTCAGTCAAATCATTTTATGATAAATTATAGATTGGTCCGAATGGCGGTTGTGCTCCTTCTTGAAGATCAATTGAGCAATCATAAGGACAATGTTTTGAGAGTGTATCCGCATTCTTTTTTTTGAATACATCTTGAAATTCTTGAAATTGGCTTGGAATGCCACTTAAAGTCTTTCCACCAGTAGAAACAGGTGTGGCATAAATAATATATGGTGATTCTTTCATAGCAGCATGCAAGAAAGCTTTAATACCTATAAATACGGGTTTAATTGAATTGAACTTATGACTCTCTATTTGATTAACTACACTATTAATTATACTTTTAGAGAAAGTAAGAGTTTGAGAAATCTAATCTATTTGACGGTTGTCTTTTTTTAACCATGATAAGCCTAAAGTGATTGGATTAGAGGGAGATCTAATAATATTAAATACTACAAAACTATTATGACCATTGATTATTACTTCTATAGGAAGGATTTTGTGAGTAATATCTCTAGAAGACAATGGACGACCATCTATGACTTCTACATGAGCAGGTTTAGTTTTCTTTACTAAAGCTATGCTATGTCTTTTAGTAAATTCTTCATCTAAAAAACACGCTGAGGCTCCTAAATCTAACAAGGTAGAGACTTTGTAATTTTTAGGTCCTAAAATAATATTTTATGCAAAACAAGGAGAGGGCTCTGAGGAGAGAATAGGACCTTAACTAGATGTTGTGTAAGGTTCTAGCCGCACGGTTCCTATGATAGCTGGACAAATTCGTTTTCTGACATATTGTCTTCTTTCACAGCCATACTCCTCATTTTGTGATTGCGTCATTTCTTTAGATAATGTTCAGTAGTGTGCTTTGATTCTCCACAATATAAACATAATCCTTCTTGACGACGACGAGTCTTTTCTTGCTCAGTAAGAGGTTTGAAACGTACTACATCAATTTGCATATCCTCTACTTTCGAATGTATGTGTTGAAGAGGTATTGGTATTGTCATTGCATTATAGTAACGTTGAGGTCCACTTGTACGATTCTTAGATTGAAATTCAAAAAGGTGATTGTCGCACTTCACAGCTAAGTCAATTGCTTGACTCAATGTTTGAGGATCAGATAAGTTGAGCATTAATTTTTTTACCTCATATTGTAATCTGTAGAGAAATTGGCTAATAAGTGGAGCATCATCCCACTTGATATCAATTGTAAGTTGTCAAAATTGTGAAGCATATAACGTTACTGATCGATTGCCTTGTTATAAAATACGGATCTTATTGGTTGTAACACAAATTGCATCATGTTCTCCATACATGAATCGAAACTCTGCCAAAAAAGCCTCTAAATAATCTAATATTGGATCTCGTCGTTCAAAAAAAGATGAAAACCACGATAGTGCTGAACCCTGAAAGAAGCATACCAATGAATCTAACTTGCAATCCTGGAGTTGGATAGCTTTAGGGTTGAAGTTCAATCACAAGTTGCACTTGATTGATAAATCCTCGAAACTTGGATCTGGTGCCATCAAACTTCTCGGGTAGGGCAATTCTTGATTCTCTAACATTTGAAGGGTGTTCCACCATAGGAAAAAGGACATGGTTTGGTACAGATGTTGAAGCAGCTCCAACCATTTCTATATCTTCACTTCTTATCAATCTTGTTGCTCCTTGTGGTGGTAAATTGAGTTGATGCATTGCAAGCATTAACTCCTTCAATTGTTCTTGCATTTGTGCCATTGCACTCTTCATTTCAACAAGTTCTGCCATGATAACACTTAGAAGAGAGAAGATGTCTAATATCACTCAAGACAAATAGAAGAGAGGACTTGAGAACAAAGAAAATACTAAGGACAATAACAGTTTAGAAGAGGGTAATCCGCAACTTCTAATATGCTTGTATCTTAATAAGAAAAAGGAATAATCCACTCTTAATCAAGATTAGACAAAGCTCTGATATTGTAGGTGTACTCTTGTCAATCTGTCAAGGACAAGAACTCGATGAAAAAACAATTCAAACAAGTGAGCCTTCACTCAAAGAGAGGTAACAAAATATATATAAACAAGGATATATATTAAAAGAGAAAATGGAATGGCTATTGCCAAAAGACAAGAAAACTAGAGACCCTTGAAACTAGACTAGAAGCAAGAAAGGAGTTGACAAGAGTGAAGAAGCCTTCACTCTTGTCTTTATATATACTATCTAACTAGGAGCTATGTGGCAACGTTCTATAGGACCTCCAATATGTGTTGACTTTATGAAACACATGCTTTGACTTACAAGGCAAGTTTTTCTACGTGTGGGCCACATAGTTAGCTTGATCTTCAAACTAACAACATGTGTGGCATATGGCCAACTTGTTTGCCATGTTTCTAATCCAAAAAATCAATTAAAGATACCTATGAAGTCAAAGAAGAGTCTATAAAGCTTCTACGAAGCTTTCATATTAAATACTATAGAATTAACTTACTTTTACCTATTTTTACTTACTTCTACCTATTTATATATGTATTTACTAGCTTACATGATTATGTCCGTGACAGTTGATTATCAAAGACTCAATAAAATCACCATCAAAAATAGGTATCCACTACCTTTAATATGTGGATTTTTTAATTAATTGAATCAAGTTGAGATCTATATAAAAATAGATCTACAAAGAGCATATAATTCGATATGCATCAAAAAAAAAAAAAAAAAAAAAAAAAAAAAATTATATTTCAAACCAAGTATGGACATTTTGAATATAATATCATGTCTTTTGGACTTACAAATATACCAACAGCTTTTCAATATCTTATAAATGATATTTTTTGAGAGTTTTTTGGACAATTTTATTATCTGTTATCTAGACAACATCTTGAACTATTCTAAGAATATAGAAGAACATGAACTTCATGTTTGTTGTGTATTATAAAAATTTAGTGATGCATGATTCTATGCTAATTTAAAAAAAAAGTATGTATTCTATACTATTTAAGTTGACTTCTTAGATTATATTATTTCAAATGATAGACTTATGATGGATCCTAAGAAAGTTCAAACTATTATAGATTGGAAGATCTCAAAAATAGTCTAAGATGTCTAATGTTTTTTAGAATTTGTCAACTACTATCAGATCTTTATTAACAACTCCTCTCAAGTTGCAGCTCCACTTATACATTTAACTTGTAAAGACAAACTTTAGTGAAATCAAGAAGCAAAAGTAACATTTGAAGCTTTAAAGACAACCTTTGTTTTTATACAAATCTTGTATCACGTTGACTTTTCTAAGGCATTCTTTATAGCAATAGACACATTGGACTTTTCTTTTGGTGTTGTATTATCAGTAATGGGAATAGATAATAAACTTCACCCAATAGCTTTTCATTGTAGAAAATTTTTAGCAACTGAGATTCACTATGAAATCCACAACAGAGAACTTCTTGTAATTATGGATTCTTTTCAAGAATATTGTCATTATTTAGAAAGTACTTCTAATTTAGTGATTATATATATAGATCACAAGAACCTCAAATATTTCATGTCAGCTTGTATTTTGAATTGTTGCCAAGCTCATTAGAGTATGTCTTTGTCAAGATTCAAATTTAATATCACTTATCAGTTAGAAAAACAACAAGGTTTGTTAGATGCCCTTTCTAGATATTTTTAATTTGTACTTAAAAAAGAAGATGTAGCTTTTAATCAAAAAAGGATAATTTTATTCAAACCAAAATAATTTCATCTTTGAGCAATGAAATTAACATTGACTATTGATTCAATTTTTTTCAAACAAATTCAGTCAAGTATGTCTTCTGATCCTCTTATTTATGATATCAAGAATACTTCTTCTAAGTCTTGTGATACTTCTAAGTTTGAGATCAAGAACCTAATTTATTTTGAATGACGCTTATACATGTCAAAAAAATATATATTTACATATTCTTTAAGTATCTCACAACTTTTTAGCAACAAGATATTTTAGATACAACAAGACTTTGAAACTAATATCTAGAGATTTTTGGTGGTTGCAAATGTGAAAGGCTATAAAAGACTTTGTTCAAGCATGTGACATTTTTTTAAGGTTAAAAATTCCTCATCATTGATCTTATGGACTTCTTCAACTATTATCTATTCCAGAACAATTATCATTTTTTATTTCTATGGATTTTATTATCGATCTTCTAGTCTCAAGATTCTATGATTTTATATTTGTGATAGTAGATCATTTTATCAAAATGGCATATTTTATACCATGCACAAAATCTATCATAAGTGAAGAAACTACCATCTTTTCTTTGAAAATATTTATTGGTATCATGAATTTTTGAAAGATATTATATCAAATAAAAAGACTCAATTTATATCAAGATTTTGGAGAATTCTTTTTAAGATTCTAAAGGTAGATATAAAGCTTTCTTTGGTCTTTTATTATGAAACTAATGGATAGATAGAGTGCATAAATCAAGTTTTGGCACAATACTTAAGATGTATCCTCAATTATCAACGAGATAATTAAAAAACCTTCTTGCCATTGATAGAGTATGCTTACAATAATATGATATATTCTTCTATGCAAAATATACATTTTTTTGCCAATTATGGTTATCATCCATGATTTGATACTTTTGACTTTTCAAAAGTTGATAATATTCTAACAAAAGATTTGGAAAATTATTTGTCAGAGCTATATGCAACAATGAAGGCATAATTAAAGGAAACTCAAGAGTAATAAAATATCAATGTATATATCTATTGGAAAGAACAACCACAATTCAATGTAGATGATAAGATATGGTTACTTTATCACAATATAAAAACTACTCATCTTTGTGATAAGTTAGACTATTATAGGCTTAGACCTTTTTCTATTTTTAAATAAATCAATCTAATTGCATATTGATTATACCTATTAAAATCAATGAAGATTCATCATGTATTGTACATATCTCTTTTTGAATCATACAAGGTAGTGAATACACTAAAAAAAAGACAAGTGCCACATCTTCCTATAAAAGTAGAAAATAATAAAGAATTTGAAGTGGAAGAAGTCTTAGATTTTAAGACAATGCGAAAATAGGTTGAAATATCTTGTTCATTGGTGTAGGTATGATATTAGTGAATGTACATGGAAGCCAGCAAAGAATCTTACAAAGAAGGTGGAAGCTTTTCATCAATTACATCTATCAAAACCAAGATGATGTTATGGACATACAACTAAAGAAGGCTTGAAAAGATTCTAGAAGATTTTAAGAAAGTTCTTGTAGATTTTAGAAGATTCTAAAAGGTTCTAAAAGGCTTCAATAGATTTTAAGAAGGTTTTAAAAGGTTCTAGTAGATTCTAAGAAAGTTCTAAAAGATCATAGGAGATCTTAGAAGGTTCTAAGATGCTTTAGATGATTTAGGAAGTTATCAAAGAAAGATCTTAAGCTTGCTTTGTTTTCAAGCCTCATAAAAATTTCTCAAAAAGCTTTGTAGGATCTCATATATATAGTAGTTGAGGTTGAAGGAATCCTCAGTCTTGACAACTTACTTCTTATGGTCAAGTCAAGACCTTCTTATCTTATATCCAATTATTATTCTAATATCAAGCTAACTCTATTTTTTGATCTTTAATCTTTGTCTTATATATGGTTCCTAATAGTTTATTAAGATTGCCATAAAATAATATTAGAAGCTTGATTTTTCTTCATAGAGAGTGAATTATCCCTCTTCTTGGAAGTATTATAGCATTCTAGAGGTTGCGAATTACCCTCTCCTAGACTAATATTATTCTTTTCTTTAAATTCTTTTGATTTTTTTCTTTATATCATAGTTCAAGTTTTTTTTATTTTGAATGCATGTATTACTTTGATTTTTTAAGGCAAAAGGTGGAAAAATCAATATGACAGATTCCAAAGAAATCAAGTTAGATTCCATTATTAATATTTTTGAAGCATTGGAGATCATAATAGAGACTTTTTTAAAGCAAAATAAAGAACTATATATGACCATATATAATAGTGAAAGAATCAAGGTACTTCAACCACTACATCAAATGGTAATAGAGGTTCCAAATTTTCAAACGACTATATTTGCTTCAACAATATAGGAGGTGCATCTACTAAAGGCAATGATCTGACAACAATAACAATAAAAAAAAAACCAAGGATCAACCTTCTAAAAAAGTTTGATGGCACTCGCTCAAAATTTTGTAGCTTTGTAAACCAAGTGTAACTAATCACCTTGATTTAACCTCAATGATATTCCACTGAAGCATCTTATGTTGATTTGGTTGGAACCTTGCTCTCAAATCAAGTTTCATCTTGATTTGCTTCATTATTTGAAAAGAAATCTATTATATTACATAATTTTGAAGCATTTTTGGCAGCATTTGTAGAAGCATTTAGTAAACATAATAAGATTTTTTCTTCAACAACTAAAATTCAAAGCCTTTGACAATAAACATATTTTGTATCAACATATGTCTCAAATTTTTTGGCAATTAGCAAATGATATAAATTGGGGAAGAGATGTGTTAATGAACCAATTTCATTGGAGATTAACAAACAATGTCAAGGACTTATTGTTGTCTATGCTAGATTGTCAAACATTCAATAAAGCCATTACTCAAGCTCTCAAGTGTGATAACTATTTATTTCAATGATAACAAGATAAACGTTCTTCAATTATGCTACATGTATACATCAATTATTTTGCAGCTTTTTCACCATCCAATTCTATTGAGCATTTGGAAGTAGAAAATATGAAGATTAATATAATTTGCTTCAAATCTCTTTCTAATTAAGAAAAAAAGTATTGAAGGAAACTTGGCCTATGCTTATATTATGAAAAACTTGACTATAAGGTTGATAATTGTTTAAAGAAATGCCAACATACATATTAAATGAGGAATACAACCACGTCATCAAAAGCTTTATAGGAAAACAAGGGTGTCTAGCCACAATAGAAACCATGAGGCTGGATTCTTTACTATCACAAATCAAAAAAAATCATGTACTCACTGCTAGACCTTCTTATTGTTTTATTATACTTGTATAATTAGGAGTCCCAAAACTAGAATGTCATGCATTACTTGACTCGGGAGCCTTTGCATGTTTTATTGATGAAGAATTTTCTAGATCACATAAAATCTATATGGTCAAAAAATCTAAAGTTGTACATGTAGAAGTAATAGATGGTCAATATTTATCTTTTAGAAACGTCACTCATGAGACAATTTCATTAGAAATAACCTTTGATAACTATAGTAGCCAAGTAGTATTCAACATTATTGTATTATAATTACTTATAATATGTAAAAATTAACTGGAAAATATAATATCTTCATAAGTCTTAGTATATATTAGAATGGCTAATAGATTAATTTAAAGAGAGTGGATATAAGAGACTTTATTTTGAGTTCTAACTTTTTTGATTATAGCATTTAAAAAAACTATAAGACCTAAATATTTAGTATGAAGCCTTGAAAAGAGAATAGAGTCTAAAGATGAAAATCTTAACTAGTAGGAGGCTTATTGGGAGGGATGAAAGCAAGACATGGGTAGATGAAGGCAAGGAATGGAGTTCTTCATTCCTATTGGTCGAAGGCCATGTCCAATGGGCTTCAAAGAGGCTGCCCTAGGACTTATTAGGAATTAGGTTTTTTTTTTTGATGTCATTTAAGCTTTGGAGGCCAAAATCACTAAGTTTAGAATTTTAAATATGGATTGGATACAAATTTTGTATGATTTGGAGATTTTATAAAGGAGTTATTGGTGCTCAAAGTTAAGGTATCAATTTCATACCTATTGTCACTCTTTAGAGCATAACATATGCTTTTGGAAAGCAACAAAGGATTGCCGATTGAGATTAGAGAGAGCACTTTTTTCACTATACTTTTCATATAATATTTGATGAATTTGAAATCTAGATGAAGAAGTTTTAGAAAATTGAAGTCAATGTATCCAAATCAAAGGTAGTAAGTGAGTGATTTTATTCATAGTAATGGTTGGAGCCATATCTTGAGTTTTTAGATGAATTTTTGGTTCAAACCTTTTGGATTAGATAGATTATTGTGTTAAAAAGCTATACATATAAATCTTGTGGTATTTGAGTTCTTAGCTTGTGAGATGTAAAGAAATTTGCACATAGGTATATAAAAACTAGGATTTGAAGCTATTATTAAGATTTTAGTGATATCTTAAGATCCCTCATAAATTTACAATTGAAATTTGTTGTGGTAGTTTTAAAAAGTATACTAATACTTTATATAAAATTTGAGTTTGTTTAAATAGTCAAATTGGGAGATATGAATTATTGAAGTTCAAGAATAATATCCTTTTAAGGATATGTAAGGATTTAGAGTTTTTTTATCATATTTAAGGTATTTTTGGAAACTTAAGACTTATATGTTTGATGTAATTGCTCTTAAAAGTGATATATATATATATATATATATATATATATATATATATATATAGAATAAGTAGTTATTTTCAAAATGTAGATACCTAGTGTATAGTATAAACAGGGATAGATAACTGCTGAAAAGGTGGTTCAGCAGGTAGAATGGATGAATAATCAGGAAAAGTAGTTATCATCTGTAGTATAGGAGTTGGTATCTCGGGGTAGTATAAGGAGGATAGAAGAGGGGAAGAAAATGCCAAACTGTGAGAGTCGTAAGTCGAGGGCCAGACTGTGAGAGTGTGAGCTGGGGTAAGCTTGGTGCTACTTCTTTTCTTTTGTTTGTTATTTTCTTTGAATAAGAAGATTGAAATTTTTTGAATATTGTGAAGTGAATTATGGAATGGAAATATCATTGGTATTATTTGAGAAGAAGAAAGATTGAATGCTAAAATTTGATTGTAGTTTAGTAGAGAGAATGAGTTTGTGTTTGTGTGAAACACTTTAATGTGAATGGCAGTTTTGTGTGAAGAATTCCAGAGATTGGAACGAGGGTAATTGTGTGCTGAAAGCTGTGAGGGCATAATATTACAGTTGGAGATTATGAGGGTGAATATATTGGTAGAAATAGCAGTTATTAATATGACTGAATTGCTGTAAGGAAGAGACCGATAAAGTGAAGGAGGAGATTATAGTTTCCTTGTGTGTTCAGATATTGAAAATAAAGACGATACATTCAGGAAGTAATTGATTGTGTGACCCTAATGTGAACGCTTAAGCAACTAGTCATTCTCCGTGTTTGAATTCTCCTATACGGGTTTATTTTGGGAGGTTTCTTCCGAAATAAGTAAAACGAGCAATCACATTTTGGCGCCACTGCTGGGGAGTGATAATAGCTTTGAGTGTTAGGAATTAATTACCAAACGTGTGAGCAAATTGGCAATGGAAGACAATTTCAGTAGTGTTTGAAGAAAGAGTATGGTTATTAAGAATGAGAATTTAACAGCAAAGAAAATAAAGCAATCAAAAGAAAGAACAAAGTGATCGTAAGCAAGAAATTTGTTGCGTAATGAGCGAGATCGCAAATTAAAAAAGAAGCATCGATAAAGTTGGCTTAAGCCGTGGTTGCATACCTGTCGACATATTTGATCGTACCCTGAAGACGATCGACCTCTAATATTTCAGAAGTACATACCATTAAAGAAATTGCCAAGAGCACTCATGGATGGCACTGCTAATAGGCCAGCAAACCTCTCAAAGCCGTTAACAAAAAATGAGGAAGGCACAGAGGAATTAGGTACCCAACTGGGTATCTTTTCAATTAGAAATACGTCTGATCTTAATAAGACTGGTTCTGAAGATCGGCATAAATCACTTGCCAATAAAGACCAATTTAGAGTATATCAAAACCTGTCATTTTTACCTCATATTCAACTTAGTAAAATTATTTGGGGATAATAATAGTCAATCGGGAAGGCCTGGAAGTCCGAAAAAGACTTTTGCAAGAGACAGTTTTTATTTTAATAAGAAATTGAGCAGAACACCGACATCTTTAATGACATCCAGAGGACTAGCAGTTCCTATTGTAGTTCAAATGGGTGCAATGGGCGATCGAACGACTAGCATTGCGCCATTACTTACTTTTTGGGGTTTGCCAGGTGCGGATCCAGATCAACATTTGTCTCAATTCTTGACCACGTGTGTAGCCAATAATAGAAGAACAGAAGACATTGGCTGAGATGGCTGCTAGCGACATTAAAAGACACAGCGTTTGAGTGGTATAACTGCCAACCTGTGGGACAATTTATCAATTGGGAGTCATTAAAAAATACATTTTTATCCCATTTTTCACCAATTGGTTTTGAAGAACGTCTTAGAAAAAAACTAATGAACAGCAGAATGGTACCAGGGGAAGCAGTACAATCATATTATGGTTGTGTAGGAGATATACTTCGAAAATGGCCAAATAACCAAATGTCAGAATTATTTGTGTTGTCCATATTAGTTAATGGACTACACCCACCAGAATTGAAAATGTTTGTAAAGGAGGCCCAATCAGCCACCATTGCATCATCTCTTGAGCGAAAAAAAGTATAGGAGGAATGTCACTATGATCATAACTTAACAGTTGGATCCACGATGATTCCATCTCAAGGAGGTTATCAAATGAAAAATTGGAATGATGCATCGGGAAGTTAACTGGGAAGGAATGATTATGATACAATTCTATAGGGAATAGTGGATGTCGTTCCATTGCAAGCTGTACCACTATCATCATCACATCCGTATGCGTCTTATTCTGCATATCAGAAACCAATACCTATAAAGGAATTGCCAAATGCATTAGTATCAAGGGATCCTAATGAGTCATTGTTGTTAACATTGACAAAAAAAATGGATGAATTAATTATGAATCTAGCCAAGGATAAAGAAAAAAGGCATAAACCAACCAATATGCGTCCCAATGTCTAGTGTAGCAATTGTAAGGGGCAAGATCATTTAATAACAGAATGTCCTTCACCACCCCAAATGACTGTACAATGTACCTTTTGTGGGGGCAAGTATATTACTACCAACTGTTGGAATTTACGGAAGCAACAACAACTCAGTAACCAGATAATGACTCAACCAACTTCATGGGATGTCAATCAAGTACAGACGAATAATAGATTTGGCTGGAATAGAAATCAAGCGAATAAGCAAAACAGGAATTATTCTAATTTCTTCAACTCTGTATTTCACCAAAAAGGTGTATCTAATACTCACGGATTGGCGATGAACCAACCAGGATACCATCAATATCCACCCATGACGAAGCCAATGCCAGACTCTACATTAATAATGGGTCAACTAAGATCCTTAAATCATCCGACATGGAACAGACCTAGCCGTTATATACCATTAGAGACATCTAATATCCCTGAAGGAGGTGCAAGAAGACCACTTCGTTGTTTTCGTTGCAGACAGATTAGTCATTATGCGAGTGAATGTCCTAATCTAAGGGCCAGTGATGACTATGCTTCAATATGTGGAAATTATAAGCAGTTTGGTCACACTTATCAGCAATGCAATGCGCCTTTTAATTATAATAACCGAGACCAGTTAATGCAAACAAGCCAACCGACGGAGGACAAAGGCCCTGTTCAACGAGACTCACCAATACATCGTATCAAGGTGGTGAACGCAGTACTTACCAGAGGCCAACAAAAAGACAAGAATCTAATTTAGGATATGGATGAATCAATCGCAGGAGAGCAAGTAGCGCCGTCCACGGGGCTAAATGAACCAATATCAGTATTGGGACGTATCCCAATATTGAGACCTGAACAGACTAAGGAACCCAATTTGGTTCCACGTACCAATTTGTCGGGACCATCCAATCCAGGTCTTGTTACGGGATTCGTACCCAATATGAGACCTGACTCGGTAGTAGAACCCAATGAAGTCCCAATTACAGAGGCTTCAGTTCCGTTCCAAGTAGTTCCAATATCTACGCAGTTTCGAGAAATATCCTATCCGTTGAAAGATCCTCTCGGAGGTAGGAATTCCAAAGAAGCCTCGGCTGCTGTTCCAATTCCGAGTCTAGGGCGGAAGAATATCTTACCTCACGGAGTTAAACTCAAACCAATGAAAAAAAAGAGGACATTGGAAATTATCCTAAATATGGAATCCTATGATATTTTGAAGGATCTGGACGCTATTCGGCCTTCTATTTCTATGAAGCAACTTCTAGCAATCGCACCAGAGTATCGTTCTATATTGAATTCATCGTTAATACGGCATAGGCAACATAATAAAGAAGTTTGTGAAGTCAGTTTGAACCTTGACTCAGATGCACCAACCATCAATGTTTCGATTAATTGTGTTATGATCTCAGGTGTTCAGGTGGATGGTGGTTCCAGCGTCAATTTAATGAATGTTGATACAATGGATGCTTTAGATTTGGAACACTTAGTACCCACGACATTGGTATTATAGATGGCAGATCATAGCCGGATTAAACCAATGGGTATCTTACGGAGTGTTCAAACTATGATTGTAGGTATTGCATATGAAATCGACTATATCATCTTCCGATTATACAGTTTGACTTTATCGTATCCCATTTTATTGGGCAGACCTTGGCTTTATCAAGCAAAGGCCAAGAACGATTGGGGTCAGGGTATTTTGACAATTAGCAAGGGCAATGTTAGGGACATAGTCCTTAGACCTTTCTAGAGACAAGTTTCTAGAACCTTCTAGAAAGAAGTCTCTAGAAACTTCCAGAAGATTCCTTGAATATTCTCTTAGAATATTCTTCAAAGATTCCCTAAAGATTCTCTTAGAAGGCTCTAGAAGATTCTTAGAATATTCTAGTAGATTCTAAGAAGTTACTTGAGAAGCTTCCTAGCTCTTGGATAGTTGCTCGAGAAGCTTCATAGTTCTTGGGAAGCTTCTTGATGCGCTTCCTTAGAACCATAGGCCAGTAGTATATATAGGAGTCGAGGCTGAAGAGTTCTTCAGTCTCGACAACACACCTCTTGGAGTTCTAGCTCACCTTTCTGGTGTTGTTCTTGTACTCATCTGTTTAATCTAGTTTTGTCACTTCTTCTTGAACTTCTTGTTAGATTTCAAGTCTGTATTTTGTGTTTGTGATAGTTTGTCGAGACTAGAGCACCACCAAAATCCATAGTTGATGTAGTCATTCTCTCCAAGATAGCGTAGAACTTTGTTAGTAGCCCAAGTTTGTTCTTATTATTTTAGCCTTTGAATATGGATAGCCAAGATACTACACTTGCCTTGTCATCTTCGCAACTCCGACTCGAGAAGATGCAACTCCGACTTTGGTTATTCCAAAGCAGTATGAAGAATTCAAAGATGTCTTTGAAAAGAAGAATGCTGATATGCTGCCAGAGCATCGACCCTATGACTGTGCCATTGAATTGCAAGAAGGAACACAACCACCTTTTGGACCAATCTACAATTTATCGCAGACGGAGTTGACTGAGTTGCGGAAGTACATTGACGAGAATCTAGCCAAGAACTTCATCCGTCATTCGAAGTCGCCAGCTGGGGTACCAATCTTATTTGTGAAGAAGAAGGATGGCTCACTACGGATGTGCGTGGACTATCGAGGTCTCAACAAGGTGACAAAAAAGAATCGCTACCCACTGCCTTTGATCTCTGGTCTTCTAGAACAACTTGGGCGTACAAGGATCTTTACAAAGATTGACATAAGGGGAGCTTACAACCTTGTGCGAATCAAGGAAGGAGATGAATGGAAGACAGCTTTCCGAACAAGGTATGGCCATTTTGAATACAATGTCATGCCATTTGGTCTTACTAATGCTCCAGCGGTCTTTCAACACATGATGAATGACATCTTTCGAGAGCATCTAGACGATTTTGTTGTCATCTATCTAGATGATATTTTGATATTTTCTAAGAACGAGGAAGAATATGAGAAGCACGTTCGTATGGTACTCAAAAAACTACGGGAGCGAGGATTCTATGCCAAATTGGAGAAGTGCTTATTTCACCAAACTGAGATGGAGTTTTTGGGATTCATCGCGACTACGGAAGGCTTGAAGATGGATCCAAAGAAGGTAGAAGCAATCATGTCTTTGGAAGTTTCGAAGACGGTTAGGGACGTACAATGTTTTCTTCGATTTGCTAACTACTATCGGATCTTCATCAAGAATTATTCTCAAGTTGCTGCCCCCCTCACTCGGTTAACGTGCAAGGACAAGCTCGAATGGGGACCTATTACAGAAAAAGCATTCCAAGATTTGAAGATGGTATTTACTACAGCTCCAATCTTGGTACATCCAGACTTTACAAAGGCCTTTTATTTGGAGACAAATGCTTCGGATTTTGCTTTGGGAGCTGTACTTTCACAGATAGGCGTAGATGAGAAGCTCCATCCAGTTGCGTTCTATTCTCGAAAATTCTCTGCTGCTGAGATCAACTATGAGATCCGCGATAAGGAACTCCTTGCTATAGTAGATTCTTTCTAAGAGTGGCGCCACTTTCTTGAAGGAACTGCACATCCAGTGACCGTATATACGGATCACAAGAATTTGGAGTATTTTATGTCGGCTCGGATTTTGAATCGGTGTCAAGCTCGGTGGAGTATGTCGCTATCCAGGTTCGACTTTGTTATTACTTATCGACCTGGGAAGCAATAAGGGTTGTCCGATGCATTATCAAGGAGATCATATCTCACGCCAAAGGCTGGAGATGCAGCATTTGATCAACTGTGCACGACATTGTTGAAGCCAGAGAAATTTTGGCTCAACGCAGCTATTGTACCAATTGATGCTGACTTCCTCGACCAGGTACGGGCCGCAACCATTGAAGATTCTCTAGCCCTTGATATCAAGCAACATGCTAGTGATGATAAATTCAAGATGGAAGGAGATCTAGTATATTTTGAAGAGCGGTTATATATCCCAAAAGGGCCAACACGACTCCGAGTTCTTCAATCTCGTCATGACTTTCCAGCTGCGGGACATTTTGGATTCAATAAGACCTTGGAACTTATTTCCTGTGATTTCTGGTGGCCTCAAATGTGGAAGGATGTGAAAGATTTTGTTGTATCTTGTGACATTTGTTCAAGATCCAAAAACCCTCGACATCGGCCTTATGGACTTCTACAGCCATTGCCTATTCCGCGCCGACCATGGTCTTCGATTTCCATGGACTTTATTACGGATCTACCACCATCGAATTCATTTGACAGCATTTTTGTTGTCATAGACCGGCTTACAAAGATGGCGCATTTTGTCCCTTGCAAGAAGACATCGTCAAGCGAAGATACAGCAAGACTCTTTCTTGATAATGTGTATCGATATCATGGTCTACCAGATGATATCGTATCGGATCGAGGAACCCAGTTTGTGTCAAAGTTTTGGAAATCTCTTTTTGAGATATTGAAGGTGGATATCAAGCTTTCTTCGGCATTTTATCCTCAAACGGACGGCCAAACAGAACGGATGAATCAAGTTTTAGAGCAATATTTATGTTGCACCATCAACTATCAACAAGATGATTGGGCCGCATATCTACCGCTAGCCGAGTTCGCATATAACAACACCTTTCATGCGTCAACTCAACAAATGCCATTCTTTTCCAATTATGGATACCATCCGAAGCTTGACTTATGGAGTTCGTCAACGATTAACAATCCGGCAACTGAAGGATTGGTGAAGGAGCTTTCGCAGCTTCAAATTACATTGAAGCTTCAATTGCAAACTGCCCAAGAATCTTACAAGATGTCCGCGGATAAATTTCGGAATCAGGCACCTAAATTCACGATTGGAGACAAAGTTTGGCTGCTTCGACGAAATATTAAGACCAAGCGGCCATGTGACAAATTGGACTATCGGAGATTGGGACCATTTGTTATCCAGAAGCAGATCAATCGTGTAGTGTATCGTCTGGAGTTACCAGCTACTATGAAGGTATATCCTGTCTTTCATGTTTCTTTGTTGGAGCCTTATCGAGAATCGTCTTTTCCTGGAAGAGTACAATGTCCACCACCTAGCATAGAAATAGAGAACCACGAAGAATACGAGGTGGAAAAGGTCCTGGATTCATGGCAAAGACTGGGTAAATTAGAATACTTTGTGCATTGGAGCGGTTACGATATTAATGAACGAACATAGGAGCCGGCCAAAAATCTCGCGAATGCGTCGCAAAAGGTACAGGAGTTTCATCGACGATATCCTGAGAAACCCAAGCCGTTTTGACGATACCTTCTTACTGAAGCTTGCTCATCCAGAAAACAGAAAAGAGGAGAGAGCACCACCAAAATCCATAGTTGATGTAGTCATTCTCTCCAAGATAGCGTAGAACTTTGTTAGTAGCCCAAATTTGTTCTTATTGTTTTAGCCTTTGAATATGGATAGCCAAGATACTATACTTGTCATGTCATCTCAAGCAATTAGCTCACGAAGACGACCGCGAGATGAAGAACCGCTTGCACCACGACGACGTCGAAGGATTCCGAGCAACAGATCGTTGGTGATTGTATTTGAGGTCGAGCCTGCCTACAATGGTCAGCCAGAAGGAGTGTTTGCAGGACAATTTCACAATGAAGACACGGAGGTTCATGCTTGGTCAGAAGTTGAAGGCGTGGGCCACTACCGTTGGCTTCAAGGACCATTGAATCACTTGCCTCGTGAACAACAATTGGAGTTCATAGCAGAGGTTATGCGACAGATCTTCATTTTCTTGCGTTGGTATTAACTGACGATAACATTGCTTCTCGGAGACCTCGAAGCTAAAGGAGGAGGTAATGTTAGGGACATAGTCCTTAGACCTTTCTAGAGACAAGTTTCTAGAACCTTCTAGAAAGAAGTCTCTAGAAACTTCCAGAAGATTCCTTGAATATTCTCTTAGAATATTCTTCAAAGATTCCCTAAAGATTCTTTGAAGATTCTCTAAAGATTCTCTTAGAAGGCTCTAGAAGATTCTTAGAATATTCTAGTAGATTCTAGGAAGTTACTTGAGAAGCTTCTTAGCTCTTGGGTAGTTGCTCGAGAAGCTTCATAGTTCTTGGGAAGCTTCTTGATGCGCTTCTTTAGAACCATAGGCCAGTAGTATATATAGGAGTCGAGGCTGAAGAGTTCTTCAGTCTCGACAACACACCTCTTGGAGTTCTAGCTCACCTTTCTGGTGTTGTTCTTGTACTCATCTGTTTAATCTAGTTTTACCACTTCTTCTTGAACTTCTTGTTAGATTTCAAGTCTGTATTTTGTGTCCGTGACAGGCAGAGACAAAATGGTGTTACAAATGTACCCAATACACTATCACAGGGAATCTCAATTGCCAGCATCTGAATTAACGTTGGACAATGAGCTTAGCTCTGATGACGACGCAGTAGCACCAATTACGGAGGTGCCCATAGAGGCAGCACTACACCCTGGAGTGGTGTACCAATGTGGAGGTCTGAGGAAGTACTTGATATACCCGACGGACTCAGAAAACTCGGATTATGTTAGTACTGATTGGATGACTAAGTATGATGTGCACCATGTTAGTGCCCTAGACATAGGATTCAGTACTTCGTACATGTCAAACTTACCGATTGACTTTAAATTAGCGCGGAAGTTGAAAGAGAACATCGTCGTTGCACCTTTATATCAAACTATCAACTTGGCGACCACATCAGAACCTCGGACAATTAAGGTCTATGAAGGTATTAAGGAACAAGAATTCACCTACTAGACCGAATTTTTCTTGCATCATAAATCCGCTTTTGCTTGGACTTATAATAATTTAAAAGATAATTCCGTTGAAGTCTGTGAGCATCATATCATTTTAGAAGAGAACGCTAAACCGGTACGGCAGAGGCAACACCGGCTTAACCCAAAATATTCCCTTTTAGTAAAAGAAGAATTGGATAAACTTCTCGACGTGGGTTTTATTTATCCTATTCCGCATAGTGCATGGGTGTCGCCAATTATGAGGGTACGGAAAAAGAATGGGAATTGTCAAGATTTTCGGAAACTTAATGCGGCCACCAAGAAAGATTACTTCTCATTACCTTTCATAGACAGTATGGATAACATGTTGTCATTATCACCAAGTAGTAAAAGAATAGGAGTGGAGCATCAGTTAAAGACATTCTGTGGTGTTGTTTTGGGTTGGTTGGAGTGCCATTTTCTTGTATTTCTTATATTTTCGAGAATAGTAGTTCCAAATAAAAGTTAACAGTGAAGAGCCAGTCACAAGTATCGATTGAAGATGTTCCAGAATGGATGAGTCAGTAGTAGCAACAATTGGAACTTCGGGATGCCCAGATCCTGAAATTGGAAGCTCAAGTCCGTGAACTGGGTGAGTACAATGAAGACCTTTCAGCTCAGTTGAGGCAGGAGCCGATGGAAGGATTGGAGGAGGACGAAGATTTGCAGTTGGAACCGGAATCGGTAGAACCAATAACAGATACTGCGGCAATTGATTAATTAGATAGGCCAGAGGGATCACAATTTTTGTAGAGTTTTGTTAGATAATTTTTAGATAGGTAACAATTGAGTGTTTGCGAGGACGCTGCATAGTTAGGAGTGGGGCTATGTAGAATAAGTAGTTATTTTCAGAATGTAGATACCTAGTGTATAGTGTAAACAGGGATAGATAACTCCTGAAAAGGTGGTTCAGCAGGTAGAATGGATGAATAATCAGGAAAAGTAGTTATCATCTGTAGTATAGGAGTTGGTATCTTGGAATAGTATAAGGAGGATGAGAGAGGGGAAGAAAATGCCAGACTGTGAGAGTTGTAAGCCAAGGGCCAGATTGTAAGAGTGTGAGCCGAGATAAACTTGGTGCTACTTCTTTTCTTTTGTTTGTTATTTTCTTTGAATAAGAAGATTGAAATTTTTTGAATATTGTGAAGTGAATTATGGAATGGAAATGTCATTGGTATTATTTGAGAAGAAGAAAGATTGAATGCTAAAATTTGATTGTAGTTTAGTAGAGAGAATAAGTTTGTGTTTGTGTGAAACACTTTAATGTGAATGGCAGTTTTGTGTGAAGAATTCCAGAGATTGGAACGAGGGTAATTGTGTGCTGAAAGCTGTGAGGGCATAATATTACAGTTGGAGATTATGAGGGTGAATATATTGGTAGAAATAGCAGTTATTAATATGACTGAATTGCTGTAAGGAAGAGATCGATAAAGTGAAGGAGGAGATTATAGTTTCCTTGTGTGTTTAGATATTGTAAATAGAGATGATACATTCAGGAGGTAATTGATTGTGTGATCTTAACATGAACGCTTAAGCAACTAATCATTTTCCGTATTCGAATCCCCCTATACAGGTTTATTCTGGGAGGTTTCTTTCGGAATAAGTAAAATGAGCAATCACAATATATATATAAACTTGGTCTTTTTTTATCTTAAGACTTAATTAAGCAATTAGTGACAACCAAGAGCCTACTACTTTCTTGAGGTAAATTCTCTCTACCTTGACAACAGTAAAGAATTGATATCCATTGCCATTGATATCTAAACTTCTTGATCAACTTAGCCAAGCAAAGATCTTTATGAAGATTGATCTATGAAGCACATTGTTATATTACGTGGCGTTTAGCTTGAGAACGCATCGGTGTCGTGTTGTAACAAGAGTATATTGTGAAAATATAAAGAAAGAGGACTTTTATTAATGTTCAGTTACCTCGAATATTGGGAGCAACGACCAATTTTAGTGCAAATACTGGGAGGCTACGGTCAGTCACCCCATTACAATCAGCCGAGGCATACTGAAATGCTCTGTTCGATTCCAATAATGGGAGTCAGCAGAAAGGGAAAAGATCAATTCAACGACAGGTGAGCCTGGTTCGAAGAGCCAATTGGATCCAATTTCAAGACATCCAATCCGGGTCCTCTTACCCAGTATGAGACCTGAATTGGTCGGACAATCCAATGCGGTCCAACTACGGGAACATCCAGGTCTTACTACGGGCATCTTAGCCAATATGAGACCTAAATTGATTGGGCGACTCAATGTGGTCCCGATTACGGGGGTTTCGATTCCGTTTCAGGCTATTCTGTCCTTTGTGCCATTCCGGGAACGTCCTTTCAGTAAAACGATCTCTTAAAGGTAAAAACGGAGGAGAAAGCCCTGACGGCGGAGCCAATTTCGGATCCAAGACGAAAGATTGAAGAAATTCAGTGGCTAGGATTTGAAAGAGGAGAGAATAAGTTTTTTGGAGGTTTTTTTGAGAAGGATCAGAGAGTTAGCTTGATGCTTCGGAGCAGGAAAAAAAGACATAGAACTGGATTTTTTTTCATAGGGTTTTGGGAAGACTGAGGCAATCATTGCTGAAGTTAGTGTTGTAATGGTGAATTGGGATTTTTAATGAAGTGGGTTTGATTACTCTTGACTGTTTTGTGAAATCGAGTTACGTCCGTGATGAAGAACTAAAAGGGTGTCTATAGGATTGAGTATGCAGAGTGAATGAAATTTATTGGGTTAATCTAATAAGACAGCCAGTGGATACAAGATCGTGAGTATAAAGCGGTATCGGAGATTAGCAGATTGGGTTATTTGGGGTTCTCTGTAACGTCTAGAGATCTATCGACTGGGGCAAAAAGGACTTCGGCAAGCAGTCAAAGGCCATCCGTATAGATTTACGGTGTATTCTTGCAGTCGTTTATATTCCAACAGTCAAAAATTGATAGACTGTTTGACTATTGGCGAATCTCTATACTACCTTCTATAGCCAGATGCCCGGCGCGTTGTCCAGTAGGAAAGCACGTAATACGACATAAGTGGTGAACCTGACGTGAAAGCTTGAGGTAGAAGGTATTGGATTTCGGTTGATTTTATCTTTATTTTTATGGAAAACGAAAATAAAAATTTTGAAGGATTTTTGGGAGAAGTTTCTGGTGGGGAGTCTTCTAAAGGACAAGGTATGCACATGGATCCGTCTATTGCTAGTTTGTTTCAAGCCTTCTCATTGTCAATGCAGCAACAGCAAAGCAATGATCGAAAGGAAGCTTTGGCAACCAAAGCATTGCAAGCAGTGGTCAATAAAATTGATCAATTTGATGGGAGGAATATTTCAAGGTATTTAAGATGTTATGTTCGTGAAATGAAATTAAATCGGGTTTTTGAGAAGAAAATGGTTGAATTATTTGGACTTGCCATGATACCGAAGATAAGAGACCATATTACATTGATTACGGATCGTTATGGGAATTCATGGGAGGTTTTTTCATATGCATTGAAAGACGAATATTTCTTGGAAGATGCTCATCGCGTTACTAAGAAGTTGTTTCTGGAATGGATTGAACGGCCCAATAAGAATTTGCAAGCAACATAGCTATTAAGGAAATTTGAGAGGCAGTACTCTTAATTATCGAAGGTAGAAAAATTAACATTGGAGCCGAACAAAGTTGAACTATTTCTTCAAGCTGTTGATGGAGAATTGTAAGGGAAATTAGAACTTCGTCTTGAAGATAAAGAAGAAGATGAAGGATTGACAACAAAGTGGAAGAACGTTGAAGATGCGGTGGAGTTGCTTACAAAAAGAGAAAGGAAGAAGGATAGGAGTAATATTCTGAAAACAGTACAGGCACCCAAAGCTCAAGTACATACAACACCACCAACAATGCCTACAGTTCAACCTTCCACATCCTTATCAAAGAAAGCAGATATGGGGATGGAAGAAATTATACGAGGAATGCGAGATCTTCAAATCAAATTAGCAAGACTTGAAGAGAATACTTCTACAAATAATTTGAAGAATGTTTGAAAACAAGGATATGTACAAAGATGCATTTGGTGTGATGATGCTTCACACACTAGAAAAGATTGCAATGAATTTAATAATATGATACGGCAAGGAATTATTTGCTGGAAAGATGGGAAGATAGCATTAAAAGATAGGGAGGATCTTCTTCAAACCAATTTTGGCAAGGGAAGAATGAGAGCATTGATTCAAGATTACTTAAAAGTGCAAGAAACAGTAGCACGAGAAAGTGCAAGTTATGGTGCTAGAGTTATGATGACCTTGGTGGAAGAACGAAAACTAATGAGTTTTGGGCTTCTGCCATTTCTACAATGCAAGAAGGAAATTTACCTCGAAAAGTGTTATTGAGAACTGCAGCTACAATACGAGGTAGAACAGGTTGGAAGGATCTTGTTGAGTCTCTTTCAGTTCATGCACATATTGCTAAGAGCCAACATGAAGCCTTGATGGAAGAAAAGAGACGAGAAAATTTTGATGATATGAGAGAAGGAGATTCTTCTAAGAGGCAAACTCGAGGAGATAAGGCTCGAGAGGCACCTTCACAAGAATTGCCTGTAAAGGATACCTCAGCATCATTTGAAGAAAAAACGAAGGAGACAAAAGATAAGGGCAAATCAATTGCTTATAAGCTACTTTTTGACATTGAAGCGGCAACAAATTTGAAAGGGGTGTTGGAAGAATGTATATTAAATGCTAAGGTGGAATTTACATTGAAAGAAGTTTTAGAAATTGCAAAGAAGGAGTTTCATGATGTTATCATTGACAGCATTAAGCAAAAGAGGCAATTAATGGGCGAAACTGGAATGAGTCATGCTATTGATGCAAGAATATATAAAGATGAAGAAGAGGTTGATATTGATTACAAGCAACCAACAAATGAAAAGAATGGGTATAATCAACGAGTACATTTCGAAGATTATAGTGATAAGAAAATAGAAACTTTGAGTCATTATACTCGAAAGCATTGGGCAAGGACAACTACTGAGGTATTAGTGAAAGTAGGAGATATAAAAGAACCAATTGTTGCTTTAGTCGACCATGGTTTTGAAATAAATTTCATATCTAAAGATCTTTATAAGAAGCAAAAATGGCCAATTGATATGGAACATGGATGGGCAATACGAGTAACTAATAACACATAAGGCGAATTATATGGAGCTTATCTAGATGTCAAAATTCGGATTGGGGATGTTGCGACGGAGCAACATTTCTTTGTTCAAGATACAACGTCTTATCCGTTGATTTTAGAACAACCTTATATTATGACAATACCGATGGAAACAAAAGTACTTGATGATGGTTCTGCTTATGCAAGAATACATAGCAAAGATGGAAAGAAAGTTGTACAATTTCTAACAGTACTTTCTAACCATGAACGGAATCGAGATAGGTTGAGGGAGAAACCATTGCCAAAGATTATTGAAGGATTTAAGGATTTTGGGGAGGTACCACTATAAAGCGAGATTATAGAGGTACAAAAGAGGAGGTACTCTCGCGAGATGAAGGTGCCTTTGATGCAAGTTTTATTGATATATTGGAGAATGGAAATATTATGTATAAGAAAGTTGATGATTTTAAAAGAAAAGAAAGAAAAAGATTATATAATATTGAAGGAGAATTACGCAAGTTAGGTACATTGTAAGATGATGAGAGGATTTTAGGTGTTTATGAAGAAAATGGACTGGAAGATTCATTGGAATTGATTACATCTATTGAGTTAGGGAATAATGATAAGATTGTTGAGATTCATTCAAGAGAGGTTTATACCATACTTGAATCTTTTCAAGTACCAGAAGTCAATGTAGAGATGAGATATAAAACGGGAGATAAGAAGGTAAAGCCTGTTGTCGGACCATTGCCAGAAGATTCTAAAGAACAAATGGGAGAAGTATCAAAAGAAGCAAGTTTAAGAGATCCAATGAGTATTGGACATCAGTTTACTAAAGAGACTTTTGAAGAATTGAAGATTGGTTTTGATGGTTCTTTATTGCCAAAGGAAATTACTTACTTCAAAAAGATGTTGGCTAAACAAGATAGATTGTTTGCTTTTGAATCTCATGAAATTGGGTGTGTGGATCCGAATACTATAACAGCTATGGTTATCTTCACTGTACCGCATGTACCTTAGAATCTAAGACGGATTCCAGTACCGAGGATACATTTACCTAAATTGGTGGAACTATTAAAAGAAAAGATAAAGATGAAAATATTGGAACCCTCGTTTGCGCTGTATTCTAGTCGATGGTTTACGGTACCTAAGAAGAATGGGTCACTACGGTTTATTCAAGATATGCAACCTGTGAATGCAGTAACTGTCAGGAATACAGGAATTGAACCTATTGTGGATGAATTTGCTGAGGCGTTTGCTGGAAGGGCGATCTATTCAATGGGTGACTTGTATTCAGGTTATGATCAATTTCAACTTGCCAAAGGAAGTAGAGATATGACAACGATGAGGACACCGCTTGGATTGGTTAGAATGTGCACTCTTCCTCAAGGCGCGACCAACTCAGTTGCGCATATGATGAATGGAATGAATAAGGTATTGAGAGATTTTATTCTAGAAAAGACTATACTTTTTTTGGATGATGTTCCTATAAAAGGGTGTAGAGAAGGAGACAAGGATGAAACTTTAGATACGAGGGGGTGTCGCAAATATGTTGTTGATCATATACAAGATTGTGAAAAGATTTTAACTCGGCTTGGAGAAGTTCATCTTACATTATCGGGTATGAAGTCCGTATTTGGAGTACGAGAGGTTGTGATTGTTGGACATTTACAAGGATCTTACGGAAGAAATTCAGATCCGACTAAAGTTGATGCAATTGGAAGAATGAAAGAGGATTGTGATTCTTTAACAGAGGTTCGCAGATTTTTGGGTGCATGTGTATTTTATCGAATCTGGATCCCTCATTATGCTCACATAGTGGATCCATTATATGAACTATTACGCAAGGGTTACGGATTTAAATGGGAAGAAAGGCATATTCAGGCAATGCAAAGATTGAAGAAATTATTGACGTCGCCTCTAATATTGAGGAAGGTTCATTATAAGTGGAATAGACCAGTGATTCTTACTCTAGACGCTAGTCCAATTGCCATTGGATGGCTTGTGGATCAAGATGATTCTAGTGGGAATAGATTTGCATTTCGATTTGGAGCTAAAGTTTTAAGTATTCGTCAGCGTGCATACTCGCAAGTCAAAAGAGAACTTTGAGGAGTTGTTTCGGCTAAGAAAGCTGAAAAGGACTATTTGATTGAGACAGTAGTAGTAATTGAAACAGATTGCTTGCCATTACTTAGAATGATTATTAACTGTTCAACGCCAGATATTACAATGTTGAGATGGATTGCTTATATTAAGTCACTAAATCCAGAATTTAAGCATGTTACTGGGAAGGACAATTTAGTAGCAGACATGCTATCTCGAGCAAGATACGAGAGGGAGGACGAAATGGTGGAAGACATTGATGACGTCGGATTGAAATTCTATTCAATATCAAATCTCAACAGGGAAGACAAGCTATTTCTTGAAGAATCTTATGAAGGAGAATTATTGGATATTGGTCATTATTTGAATACCTTGACTAAGCACGGGAATTGGTCTACAGAAAAATTCAAACAAATAAGAAAAAAAGCATATGGATTTTTACTTCGAGATGGATTCTTATGGAAGAGACCGAAGAAAGGAATTGGGATGCCAAAACGAGTGATAGGCAAAAAAGAAGAAAAACTAAAATTATAAAAGGAGTTTCATGATAGTTTATGAGCAGGGCATAGAAGAATCTGGGCTACTTTTACTAAGCTCAAGGAACGATATTGGTAGAAAAATATGTATCGAGATGTGCTCTCATTTGTAGAGTCATGTGAAATCTGTCAATCGTATTCTAATATCCAACATCGAGATGGTCTTCATCCTACATTGTCGTGTTGTGGTTCGGCTACTATATGAAAATAATGTAATTATGTATTTAATATATAATTTATTAAGTAACATGGTAAGAGCCATGTTAGTAGATTTTAGTTGGTTGTAGGATATAATTTGATTATTACTTTGAAAAGAGGTTGTTTAAAAAGATTACTATAGAATTTGTATAACTTTAATTTCTTTTTGATAGTGGCTTTTAAGATTGGTTTTGGTTGATAGTAGCTTCTAAATATTTAGAGTCACCTTTGTTAGACATAGGTGACATTTAAAAACTTATTTTGGTTTTTTTATTTGATGTTTAGAGCATACATTATGTAAATCTTATAAGAAAAAGGATTGAAGAAGGATTTTGGTAGCAAAGGGAGGAATTAGGGCACCAATATAGATGAATGGAGATGAAAAATAAAAATCTCCATTCCTATTGGTCAAAAATCATGACCAATGGGCTTTGAGGAGGCTGCCCGAGGCCATATTAGGGATTAGGGTTAGTTTCTCGAGGCCATTCGAACTTTGAAGGCTAGGGTCAGAAGGTTTAGATTTTTGGTTAAGGTTTTGGTACAAGTTTTGTGTCATTTCGGGTTTTTATGAAGAAGTTATAGGCGCTCAAAGTTAAGGTGTTAATTTTGGACCTACTGTCACTCTTTTGGGCATAACGCACGCGTACGGATGGCAATTGAGGATCGGCGATTGCGACTGAAGAGAACACCTTTGCGACTATACTTTTATCATACTGCTTACTGGATTTTAAGTTGGGATGAAGGAGTTATTGGATTTTGAAGTCAGTACATGCAATCTAAGGGTAGTAAGTAAACCGATTTACTAGTGTTTGTCTCTTGAGCTATATCTTGAGCAATTTTGTGAGGTTTTGGCTCAAAATTTCAAGGAACGTGTAATTTCATGTTCGTAAACTTTTTGCATAAGTTTTATGACATTTGGAGTTCGGGTTTTTGAGATATAAGGAAAATAGTTTTCGGGTGCTTGTAAATTAGGGTTTGGAGTGTCCACTAGGATTTCTTAGATGCCAAAAGATCGGGAGTGAATTTTCGGTTGGTTTTTTTTGCGGTATAAGTTAAAGATAAATTCTACCTATCTTGTAAATTTGAAACAAATTGAACGGTTAGATTAATAGTTATGATTTTCTAAAGTTCTGGGCGAGAAAACCCTTTGCGGGAAAAATATGTTTTGAAGGGATTTTGTTATATTTGGAGTTTTATACAAAAAAATAAAGGAGTTTTGGAAGCTAAATAAAGAATATTATAAAGGTTTAAGGTACACTCTCTACAGCTAGATACCCAGTGTATTCCTAGATAGCAAATCATGCCATACAATAACGTATCCTCTGGGTATTCATTTTAAATGGGTTGTTGATTTGGTTATTATGCCAGTTGGATTATGGTAGATGAGATATTTGGTTTTAGCTCGTGAAGATTTATCAAATCAAGTAGAAGGAAGAGCATTGAGGACAAAATCTACAGAGGGGATTTGTAGGTTTTTGCTTGAAGATGTCATTTGCCACTACGGATGCGTAGGAAAAATCACTGCAGATCTTGGAGAATTAAATGCACAAGAAGCTCGTAAGTTCTTTGAAAGATGTGGAGTTAAACTATCACTGACTACTATTTATAATCCGGAAGGGAATGCGAAAAGCGAGCACGGTCACCCACCGATTGTGAAAGCATTAGTTAAAGCTTGTAATGGGAAAGTTAAAGAGTGGCCACGCCTTTTGTCATTTGCATTATGGGCTGATCGAACAACACATAGTTCAGTGACATGTTATATGCCAGTAGAACTTATGACAGGTCGAAAACCAATTATGCCGATTGAAGAAAAGGTACTTACTTGGAGTATGCTACCATGGGAAGATGGATTGTCAAAAGAAGAACTTCTGGCTATTAGGATTCGATAATTGGAGCAAAGAACGGAAGATGTGCAAATAGCATTGAAAAGGTTAAAAAGAGCAAGGTTACAAAACAAGGCGCGATTCGATAAGCAACATCGATTGAGACCAAAAGCAATCGAGGAAGGTGACTGGATACTTGTTTATGACAATAGTCTGGATAATCAACATAGTACTCTACGGAAATTTTCAAGACAGCCAGTGGATACAAGATCGTGAGTATAAAGCAATATCAGAGATTAGTAGATTGGGTTGTTCGGGGTTCTCTGTAACGTCTAGAGACCTTCCGGCTGGGGCAAAAAGGACTTCGACGAGCAGTCGAAGGGCATCCGTATAGATTTACGGTATATTCTTGCAGTCATTTATATTCCAGCACTCAAAAACTGATAGACTGCTTGACTATTGGCGAATCTCCATACTACCTTCTACAGCCAGACGCTCGGCGCATTCTCGAGCAGGAAAGCACGTAATATGACATTGGCACTTGGGTGTGGAAGTTAAAGAAAAAATTGCAACAACAAATAACTAGTAATAGTAATTAGCTTTGATAATAGTAACTAGAGGCAGTAACTAATAATCAATAATAGTGATCAATAATCAATAGCAATAGTCAATAATCACTAGCAATAACCAAAAACTAATAGTAGTAACAAATATCCAATAGTAGTAGCAATAACTAGTAGCGGTGTCGTGATGTAATATGACTATATAGTGAAATTATAATCAAAATTGAATTTCTAATTAATATCTAATTATCTTAGTTTAATTATAATTTGAAATAACCAAACATGGCTTTTATAAAAACCTCTTAGATTATTTTTTTATCTTAATAATTAGTAGGTTGAAGGTTAATTAGTAATTTTACCTTCTAGGTTGTAGAGACTCTTCTACTACCTTAGAAAGACCATAAATTGATGAAATCAAGTTAGAAGAGATAAATAATTAATATAGTTGAAAAATAGGGAATTGATTTTGTGGGACCAATTGCACCAGCCTCGAAAAATGGACAAAAATGGTATATACTAGTAGCAATGGATTATGTAACAAAATGGGCTGAAGTAGTAGCTACGAAAATCGATAGTGCAAGTACAGTAGCAACCTTTTTGTATGAAAATATTATTATACGGTTTGGTTGTCTACAAGAATCGGTTAGTGATCGAGGAACTCATTTTATAAATAGTAGAATCGAAGCACTCATGACTAAATATGAGATAAAACATTAGAAAACTACAACGTATCACCCTAGAGCCAATGGACAAACAGAAAAAACTAATGGAATTTTATGTAAAATCTTAAAAAAATAGTTTCAGAAGCGGGAACAGATTGAGACACTAAGTTGTTCACAACTTTATGGACATATCGTATTGCGTATAAAGTTACTACCAATGCTACTCATTTTCAATTGGTTTATGGCCAGGAAGCAATACTATATATTGAATAGGAAGTCCAAAGTTTATGAATTGCTATAGATACTAGATTGGGAGATCAAGATTTATTACAGCATCATTTAGAAGAATTAGATAAATTAGTTGAAACTAGAGCCAATGCATTAATGATAATGGAAATGATACAAAAACGAAAGAAGACTTATTATAATACTAAGCTTAGACCAAAGGCTTTTAAGCCAAATGATTTGGTACTTCTTTATGATAGTCAATTTAAAAATTTTCTAAAAAAATTTCAAGTTTGATGGTGTGGGCCATATCGAATTATTGACAGATTTCCAAATAATTTCGTACAATTGGAAGATTTTATGAGTACTAAATTTACAACACGAATCAATGGTAATCGGCTTAAACTTTACTATCCATAAACTCGGGATGGGTTTTTTGTTACGAAAGGGAGAGTCGACCCAATTGATTGGACCATAGTAAGAAATAAGAGGGAGGCTCTTGACAAGCATTGTATTTTCTTTTGTGGTTAAGAAAAAGATGGAAAACATGGTGTCTGAGAAAGTAAGGATGTAGATTGATTAGAAGGAACGGCTAGAGTGGCTGCAGGTAGAGGTTGTGATGTTACAGACTAAACTAGCTGCATTAGCAAAGGAGGCCAATAATTTAGTGCACATCAATATACTTATTTCAGTGACAATACCTTTGGAGATACTTTTGAAATTGACAGAAAAATGGCAGAAGATGTTGGAAGAGCGTGACAACCAAATTACTCGACGTGAGTTTTAGGTACGGGAATTGGGTTTGTTGAATGAAGATCTTATGGTGCGTTTGGATAGAGAACCCTCAAACACTGAGACAGATGATGAAGATGTAAAGAGGAGAAGGTCACCAATTCAAAGGGTGGTAAGCCAACGCTGCTACGTCTTTATAACTTGAGGCTAAATAATGTTTGTGAGGACGCTGCACAATTAGGAGTGGGGCTATGTAGAATAGATAAATAAACTTTGTGGTAAGTTACTGGTTGGTTATTGACAACCTTGAGAATTAGACTGATGGTTAGGTAGTTTAGTAGGTAACAATAGGTTGTTAGTGGAATAAATGGTTAAGAATTTAAAGGGTCATAATCTTTGGAATCCGCTAACGGACGGATCATCTTTTTGGTAGAATAAATAGACTGAGAGTCGTAAGCCGAGAGCCAGACTATGAGAGTCGTAAGCCGGGATAAGCTTGGTGCTACCTCTTAGTTTTCTTTATTATTTGCTTATGAAGAATTGTGATTGAGAGAAGTATTATTGAATTGATAGTCATAGAATGGATTATGTATTGAATTAAGATGGAAGTAATAAGCCTCGGTGTTTTGTAGTTTGATACTTGATTTCAGATAGCCAGAATATAGTCAATTGTGACACTAACAGATCCAATTCATATAACCAGTCTTTCTCTATATTCAAACCTACCTCTATTACTTCAATTAGACCGTCTTGTTCTTAATATCAAGTGTCTTACAAACAGCCTTCCTGAAGAGTCTTCTACATTCAAAATTGAAGTCAACCACTTATTCCTTGAAGAACATTTGTTCATTCTTGAAGGCTCAATTTACTTGTGCATTCTTCAAATATACCATGACTTCCTTACAATCAAACATTTTGGATTCAATAAGACCTTAGAACTTGTATCTAAAGACTTTCAGTGGCCTAAAATATAGAAGAATACTAAGAAATTTGTACTATCATATGATAATTATTCAAGATCAAAGAACCTTCAACACCAATGTCGGAGTAGAGAGGTTTTGCCTCAAAAAAGTGTTGGGCTTTTAGCTGCCACTAAATACTCAATCAAGTCTAAGATATAAAAATAGCAAGTTTATATATCTAATATTTCTCTTTTTTAGGCAATTACATCAAAACATAAGTCCAAGTACCAAAAAAAACACCCAAATGTATGATAAAATATCTTAAAACCTTATATATCCTTGTGAGAAATGTTTTCCAAACTTCAACTGCTTATATCTCACGATCGGACCGTCCAAAAAATCCTAAATTTTATATGAAGTATTAATATACTTTCAAAAATTTCCACAAAAAAATTCACTTGCTAATTCGTTACGAATCTTAAAATATCGCCAAAACCCTAACAGTAAATTTAAACCTTAGCTTACATACACCTACGTGCTTATTTCTTCATATCTCACAAAATAAGTACTCAAATACCATGAAACTTTGATCTATAGCTTTTTAACTTAGTAATTCACACTTATAGAAATTTTGAGCCAAAATTCGTCCAAAAACTCAAGATATGGCTCCAACCATTACTATCAACAAAATGACTCACTTACTGCCTTTGAATTATATGTGTTGTCTTCAATGCCCTATAACTCCTTCATCCAAACTTGAAATTCGTCAAATAATATATGTTAAATATAGCTAAAAAATTTTTCTCTTCAATTCCAATTGCCAATCTTTTATTTCTCTCTGTATGCATATGTTATGCTTCAAAGAGTGAAAATAGGTACAAACGTAACACCTTAACTTTGAACACCTATATCTCCTTCAAAAAAACTTGAAATCACACAAATTCTTCACCCAAATTATACCCAAAATCCCGCATTTGCTGACTCTAGCCTTCAAAGCTCGAATGACTTCGAAACAAAAATCCTAATCCCTAATAAGGTCTCAGGCAGCGTCTTTGAAGTCCATTGGGCATAGCCTTTGACCAATAGGAATGAAGTTTTTCATTCCTTACCTTCATCCAACCATGCCTTACTTTCATCCTTCTAATAAGCCTCCTATTATTTAAGATTTTTTTCTTTAGGCTCTAATCTCTTCTCAAGGCTATATACTAAACATTTAGGTCTTAGAATTGTTTTAAATGCTATAATCAAAAAAGATAAAACTCATAATAAAGTTTCTTAAATCCACTCTCTTTAAATTAATCTATTAACCATTCTAACATACATTTAGATTTATTAATATATAATATATTTTAACTAATTTTTACATATTGTAAGCTTTTATAATATGACACCAATTATATAGACTTTTTCAATTCCTTCCTATTCCAAGATAATCATGGCCATCTATCTCTATAGATTTCATTATAAATCTTCTACTATCAAGCTCATTTGATACTATCTTTGTAATTATTGATTGATTGATCAAGATGGCTCATTTTATACCTTAAAAGAAATCAATTACTGATAAAGAATTGACAAGACTCTTTATTGACAATATCTATCATTACTATAGGTTGCCAGATGACATTGTATCAGATTGTGGGCCATAATTTCTATCAAGGTTTCAAAAGGCACTCTTTTTTAAAGTTATTAAAATTGACATCAATATTTTTTCTATCTTCTATCCTCAAACTGATGGCCAAACAAAGTAAGTCAATCAAATTCTTGAGCAAGATTTGAGGTGCACCATCAATTATCAACAAGACAACTAAAATTTCTACTTGTTGTTGGAGGAGTTTGCATTTAACAACACAATCGATACATCTAGATAACAAACATCATTCTACTCAAACTACGATCATCATCCAAAGTTGGATATGATAGAGCCTTCAAAATCAGCAAATCCAGTAGTAGAGGAATTTGTTATAAAAATGGCTAAATTTCAAGCAACCATGAAGACTCACCTAAAAAGGTCTCAACAACGTTATAAGCTAATGGCAGATGAATTGAAGAAGGAACATCCTCCATTTCAAGTTGATAACAAAATGTGGCTTCTTCAGCACAAAATAAAAACCAACTGGCCTGGTGATAAGTTGGACTATCAAAGGTTGGAACCATTTGTGATTCAAAAACAAATCAATTACATAACTTATGACTTGGAGTTACCTTCATCCATGAAGATTCATTCAATCTTTCATGTTTCATTTTTGAAAAGGTATAAAGAATCAAACATACTAGGTCAAAGTCAACCACCACCTTATATGGTTGAAATCAATCATCATATTGAATTTGAAGTAGAAGAGATATTAGATTCAAGGATAAGACATAGAAGGCTTGAATATTTGGTCCATTGGCTTGGATATGATATTAACGATCATATATAGGAACTAATTGATAACCTTGTAAATATACAAATGAAGGTTCAAAAGTTCCATCAACGACATTCATCTACATCAAAAGCAACAAAATGAAAAATAGTAGCTTGATAAGGTGGCTTTATCATGAAGATTTTTAGTTCTTAGCCTCATAAAGAAGGAGAGGAGGTAATCTATGAAGATGCAATTTTTTCAAATGTTTAGAATAGTATAATTCAATAGTTTGAGTTCACAATCATAGTATGTTTATATTCTTTTAATCTTATCTATTTTATGTGATATAGATAGTCAAGAAATAGATACCTTGTTAGTCATACCATCTCAATTAAATAGCTCATGAAGATGACTCTGAGATGAAGAGGTACTTGAACCATGAAGACATCAAAAGATATCTAGTAATAGGTTGTTGGTAATTATATTTGAGGTAGTACTTGCTTATGAAGGATACCCAAAAAAAATGTTTGCAGGATAATTCTATAATAAAGATATCAAAGTTCATGATTAGTTATAAGTAGAAGGCTTGAGATACTATCAATAGCTATAAGAGCCTATAAACCATTTTTCTTGTGAAAAATAATTGGAATACATAATAGACATCATGTGACAGATCTTCAACTTCTTGCACATATATTGACTTATAGCAATATTCCTTCTCGACAACCTCAAAGCTAAAAGAAGACGTGATGTCATAGACATACAATTGAAGAAGGCTCAAGAAGATTCTAAAAGATTCTAAGAAGGTTCTTATAGATCCTAGAAGGTTCCAAAAGGTTCCAATATATTTAGAAAAAGTTTCAAAAGATTCTAATAGATTCTAAGAAAATTCTAGAAGATCATAAGAAACCTTGGAAGGTGCTAAGAAGCTTTAGATGATTTAAGAAGTTGCCAAAGAATGATCTTAGCCTTAATTTATTTCCAAGCCTCATGAAAACTTTTCAAGAAGCTTCTTAAGATCTAATATATATAGGAATTGAGGTTGAGGGGATCTTGAGTCTCGACAACTCAATTCTTGTGATCTAGCTAGGATCTTTTTGTATTATATCTAGTTATTGTTCTAATATCAAGCTAACTCTATTTCTTGGTCTTAAATTCTTATCTTATATACGGTCTCTAATAATGAAGACCTTCTCTATAAAAGAAATAAGATCTAGGCAAGATAATATTCTATTTTCTATCCTTGTTGTAGCTACTTTGTATTTGTGATACTAAGGAGAAAAAAAACCAATAATCAATGGATTTGAATCAAAAGCATTTGTTTCTTGACTTATTAGATGAGATATTACGATTGTCACAATCTTCAAGACAATACAATCAAGATGAAGATTCTCAAGAATGACATATTTTCCTCAAATAGATGGCAAGATACAATATGTTTGATATCACAATGTTGGAAGGAATTTCCAATGTTTGGTGATTTTATTAGAGGTAGGAATAACTCTTGATGGTGTTTCAAATGTTTTATTTGAAGAAAGTTATGAAGGCCTCAACAATGATCAAATAACTAGGTAATCTTTTTTTCCTTGATATGAGACACTATTGATGATTGAGAGGCCTTATCAACTATCTTCAAAGAGAGCAAAGATTAGAGTATGTGGCAAATACAATTTTTTCATCTTTGATTTTCTCAACATATGATGACCGCTCTTCATAGAACTTATCTCTAGAAGAGAGGATAATGTCACAGACATTTACATATAAACCAATAAATATCTATATGATTAGATAGAAATAGGTAAAAATAGATTAATTATATAATATCTTCTGTAGAAGCTTTTTAGAAGCTTTATAGATATTAGTTTAACTTTATAGGTGTCTATAATTGATTTTTTAGGTTGAAAACGTAGTCAACAAGTTAACCATATGTAATACATGTTGGTAGCTAGAAGAACAAGCTAAGTATGTGGCACACACATAAAAAACTTACCTTGTAAATTAATGCATGTATCCTACAAAGTCAACATATATTAGAGGTCTTATAGAATATTGTCACATAGCTTCTAATTAGATAGTATATAAAGAGGCAAGAATGAAGCCCTCTTTCTTACTTCTAGTCTAAATTCAAGAGTCTCTAGTTTCCTTAACTTCTGGTAATAGACATTTTAGTTTCTTTTTAATATATATAATTCTATATTTCTATTTTTCTATACTTTTTTATTTACTTTCATCAAATTTTTGTCTCAAATACATGGTGGTTTTGAATGACTGTGGTTTTGTGAAATAAAATATAATTGATATTTTAAAAAAAATTATAAGTTTTATAATAAATATTTAGATAAAAAAATTTATATATTTTATCTATATAGTTGTTATTATTGTATGCTATGAATTTGACCTTAATCAAATACAAAGGTTAAAGGTTATTAAAATTCAAGTCCATTGAAGCCTCAAAAATTAGAGTTTGAGGATTATTCAGAAATTCTTAATTTTTTAGTAATGTGTCAATTGGATTGAAGTAAAATTTACTTCATTAAAATTTAATTAAGATTCAATTAATATTTCTATTTTTAATATTTCTTTAATATTTTTTTGATATTTTTTTAATTTTTTTATTATATATATATATATATATATATATATATATATATATAAGATTAATTTATGATTTTTTATATTTTTTTGTAAGTTCTTTAAAATTCTTTTAGAATTTAATTAAAGATTGATGAGCATTGTTTTAACTTAATTAGATTTTATTTAGGATTCTATTAGAGTTGTTAGAATCTTTTTATTATAAGTTTCATTTTATTTTGAATGAAATTATTGGTGTATTTTCAAACAAACTTTATAAAATATGACAATATCCTTAACTGTTTTTGAAATCTTTTAATCCATGATAGTCTAGACTTTCTTAGGATCCAATATAAGGTTTTCATTTGAAATGATGTATCTTATAAAATCAACTTAAGTAGTGTAATTTTTTTTTATCTTGGCATATAATCCTATATTTCTAAGGTTTTGTAGTATGCAATAAATATGAAGTTCATATTCTTCTATATTCTTAGAATAGATTAAAATATTATTTAGATAACAAACAACAAAATCATCAAGAAACTCACAAAAGACATCATTCATTAGATATTGAAATTGATGCATTTGTGAATCCAAAAGGCATGACATTATATTTGAAATGTCCATACTTGATTGAAAATGAAATCTTCTATTCATCTCTTTCTTTAATGCATATCAAATTATATGCTCTTTGTAGATCTATTTTTCTATTGATCTTTGTTCAATTGAATAAATCAAAAATTCCTAAAATCAAAAGTAAAAGATACATATTCTTGATGGTGATCTTGTTGAGTCTTTAATAGTCCATATATATTTGCAAAGATCTATCTTTTTTCTTCACAAATAAGATAGAAGTTCCTATTAGAGATTTAAAATAGCATATAAAGTTCTTAGTTATATTTTTGTAAATATATTCTTTGAATGTAGTCAACTTATTTTACAATAAGCTATAGATTGATCTAAATAGTGATTGAGGTGAAACTTAATGATCAATAGAATAATCATATGAATGATGCTCTAAAAGAACAATTATATATTTTTTTTATAAAATATCTTGATAATTTTAGTACTACCTTAGAATGCTACTTAAAGTCTTTTTTTCCATCAAAAATAGGTGTGGCACATAGAGCAGAGTTGATGTTTCTTTTGTTGTATATATAAATTTTTTTATATTTATCAACAAGGATTTGATTGTATTAGACTTATAGTTTTTTATTCAACTAACATGATTTTTAAGATTACGAGAAGTCTAATCTATTTGAAGGTTATACTTTTTTAGCCATGATAATTCTAAAATAATTAGGTTGGATGGAAATCTAATAACATTGAATATGACTAAGCTATTATAATCTTTAGTTACCAGATTTAAAGAAAATATTTTATAGATAACATCTTTGGATAACAACAAATAACTATTTATGACTTCTACATATAAGAATTTATTTTTCTTGACTAAAAATAATTCTTATTTTTTAATAAAGGCTTTGTCTATAAAATAAATGACGCTCTCAAATCTAATAAGGCAAAGAATTTGTGATTTTTTGGTCCTAAACAAACTTCTATTGTAAAATAAGTTGAAGGATTTGAAGAAAGAATAAGACCTTTACTAGGTGTTATATAAGATTTCAACCACATTTTTACTTAGTTTTTTTTTTTTTTACTATATTATTGTCTTTCACAATCATGCTCCTTATTTTGTAGTTGCATTGTTTTTTTAGACAATATTGAGTAATGTGCTTTGATTTTCTATAATATAAGCATAAATCTTTTTGATAGTATGTAGTTTTTTTTTACTTAATAAGAGGCTTGAAATGTACTATATTAATTTGCATAGGTTCTAGTCTAGATGAATAAGCTTCTATAAACTTAGAGATTATTATCATGGCTTGATTTGTACACCTCCAACCAAATCTTTATTTTTGGCATCTTTCAAAGAGTCGATTTGTTGCATGCTATGGTTTTAGCAATAAATTATTCTAATAAATCTACTCTTAATTTTATAAATAATAAATCATTGATACTATTTTTTAATCCATATTAAAATTAATTGATAAGGGCTTTATCATTTCAATCTATATTGCAAGTAAGATTTTAGAATTCTTCATCAAATATGATAGTTGAATGTGATCCTTGTCACAAAGATATAAGCTTGATTTCTACTATCTTTTTTTGATTATTTTTCCTAAAAGTAATTGTAAACACTTCTAAAAATAAATTTAGATCATAAAAAAGACATGAATATTTTTCTATCAAAGTTGCAAACTAAAAAAGAACACTCTTAAAAAGAAGTGTATCTATGAATCCAACTTGAATAAATTTATTAAAGTATTGAGAAGAATACAACCTTAAATAGAGCTTTATTTGTTGTAGAAATCCTTGAAATTTTAATCTTCTTACATCAAACTTTTTAGGTATACTTATCCTTATTTTTTTATATTTAGAATAGCAAGACTTCATAGATTTAATTATAAGCTTGATCTACTTATTTCTTTCAATTGCTCAACTTTTTAGCATAGACTTTGACATTTTGTTGTTGATATGTTTCAAAGGTGTCAAAATACATCTATAATTGACATTAGAGATACATGAGAATTTCAACCTTAGAATGTTGATAAGCTCATGAAGATTTGCAATAGTTGCAAATTTATTCTCACTTCTACCAAGAGGCATCCATAATTTTTCTTTCTATAGACAATTCAAACAAATTTAAAAGTCAAATTAGAAGATGGTAATTTGCAACCTCTAATATCAAATAAAAGTTACTACAAAAAGTAGTAGTCTACTCTCTTTAAGGAAAACAATCAATATTAAAAAAACTAAAAGTAAGCTTAAAGATAGATAGTCCACAACCTTCAAAACACAACAATAGAAGTAGAATAATCTACTCATTTCTAATATAATACAATGACAATGACTTAGCACTCTTTTCAAAATTTTAAGGATATAAATCTCAAAAAATAAAAATCTCAATATACTCTCATGTCACTTAAAAAGACTAAAAAATCACTCAAAGATGATAATATATTGAAGTAGAATGCCTATTACCAAAAACAAAAAGATTAAAAAGTCTTGAAACAAGACTAAAGACTAGAAAGGCATTTATAAGAGCAAAGAAAGCTTCAATTTTGTCTCTATATATACTATCCAAGTAAGAGTTATGTGACAACATCCTATTGGTATACAACTTCTAATACATGTCCAATTTGCAAGACATATGTCTTAACTTGTAAAGCAAGTTTCTTATATGTGGGCCACATCATTAGCTTATATCACAAGCTACCTACTTCTACAACACATAGCGAACTTGTTGGCCAAGTTTCTAACCTACCAAGCAACTATGAATATGTATAAAATCAAATACGCATCTATGCAACTTTTGAGAAGCTTCAATACAAGATAATATCAAATCTATTTATATTTAATTTTTGCCTAGCTCTTCTTATCTAGACAAATACATAGGTTAGTGATATACGATATGGTTTAATATACTTGATGGTATAACATACTTTTATAAAGTAGTAAAATCTATTCTTTTATATATTGAATAATTAAAAAACATGTCTATGAATGTTAATAACAATTTAAAGATTTTAGATTGTGAACTAAATACATAGTAAAAATATAAATCAAGAAAAAAAAATTGAGAAGATATTAAAATAAAAATAAATAAAAATAAAAACTTTAAAAAAAAGATATAATTTTTTTAAAATATTGCTATAAACTTCTTGATAAAAAGCTACTATTAAGCCACTATGGACCTATAATCATGTTATATTGCTTTTAATGTACTAATGAATGGAAAAATATTAAAAAGTACAAGAAATTTGCTATATTTTGCAATATATGACCTAACGTGCATCAAACTTTTATACTATATATTACATTTGGCCAATTTTATAAGAATAAGTGGTTCATATAATCAAATATTCTTAATAAATTTGTTAGATGCTAATATTAATCTATAATGATTGTGATTTTATATATAACAAGACAAACATATTATTAAATATTTTTTTCAATGTTATATGCATTTTTATCTAATTGATTTGTGATAACCAAGAAAAAATTGATAAAATAAGAAGTGACATTTCAAAATACAAGTTTGAATTATTTTTTTTCAAACAAAAATATTGAAAAAAACTAACATAATTTATCTGCACCAATTCCACAACCCATTCCACTACAAACCTTTAACGTCGACTTTAACTTCTCATAATAGAAGCGAAATCTAGGATTAACGGAAATTTTGAAATGTTCGTTTAATCGCTACAAAACGTACACAGTCGCCGAGAATGCTAAATGTTGTCATCGGGAAGATACCCTAACCACAACGTTGTCGTCGTCGTCGCGAGCATGGAGATGGGGTTTGTCGCAGTTCGGAGGGGGAGGTGCAATAGAGCGGAGCTTTGAGCAATGGTGGCTGCTGCCGTGCAGAGCCGAGGCCCCCTTGAGCGGCGGAGAAAGAACGGCCAGAGATCTAGCCTCTCACCCGTACCACTGCCGCACTTCCAAAGTGATGTGCTGCGGGAACTTTACACCCCCCGCTTTTCTGCTTTCAATCCGTTTTGCGAACCTTGAATTGACGCACCCTTCCGTCGATGAATCTTTCTTCGTCCATCACGGTCGTGCAGCTCGGGTTCATGTCCCCCCCCCCCCTACATTTTCACAAAGAGCGGCTGCATGAAAGCCTTTTCGCTGTCCTGTACGTTTTGTTATGCTGCCGATGAGCACAAAAGATTGGAAGACACGGATACGATTGTTTCTCTAATTTTCTTTTTGTCTTGTCTTAGCGTCGCGTTGGTTGGCATTCATGAGCTTGCCATACTTCTATGTAATTTGCATTGGTCCACCTGAGTTTACTACAAAATGAAGAACCCTTTCGCACATTCATGTGTTTATCTCATTAATCTTTGCGATGGTTTGAAGTTTTTGAGGTTGTGCTTGAGACACTGAGGAAGTGTGACATTTTATTTTATTTTATTTTGTTTTTGTTTTCGCATATTCCTTTGACTACGTTCATAAGCTCGACAGAGACTTCTTGATCTTGTCTTCACTGATTGCGTTTAAATTAGCGCTGTGAGATTGATGGCGTTGCACCGGAGTTGTGCAACTTATTACTACGTGTTTATGTGTTGAATGCCTGTGTTCATGGTGCCGTAGTGGTGTGTGAAATCTGATAGATCTTAAGATAAGGTTTGACCAACGAGGTTACACATAGCGGTAGTGTTGCTTTTTTTCTGAAAGGATTCAGTTTTGCTTGTGGACTTGTGGGCATGCATCGGAGAGGGAGACCGGCCACCTACTTTTCTTTTTTGTTTTTCGCAGAGATTGGTCGTGCACGGAGACTCAGCCTGTGGACTTTGTGCTTTGACGTTCAAAAGTTTTATGCGAGATTTTGAATCCTCAACGGTACCCCAAGGCACAAATAGTTATCCAGTTCTAGTTGCGTTCAGCTGCAGTTCGAGAGCATATTTCAGGGCTGCATCCTGCAACTCCAATTTTACTTGTTACCGGTGCATCGGTGTAGCGAGAGACTACATCTATCGTACAAACAGTACACAACGACCACCTGAAGTGTACACTGACAAGAGAGAAGAGTAACTGTCTTACTGTGGAGTGTTAAGTGCCTCATTATATGGAGAGATGTGTAATCGCTCATTGGATTTCTAGTAGGAATAGATAGTCTCGGTTGTAAACTGACTGGGACTCAAGTGTTCACTAGTTACTGAATAGTTCGAGACTTGGACATTTACACTTTGGAGTTTGGTCCAGCTTCCCATAGTCCTCATGTGTGTTGACAATACGGCGATCTCCCCAGAAACTTGGAAACTTGAGTTGAGCTGTTCAGCTCATTCCGGCAAGCTTGCAATAATTGCTGCTCCCGTCAGGCACTTATAACAACTTCGTCTCATGAACTGGCCCTGAATACTTTCCCTACTGTGGTATAGTCCATGCTCACTTTGAACTGTGCTGTGGTGCACTTGGTACAGCCAAGCTGGTGAATTAAGTCACTGCACCAATGGTGTACTTGGAACAGCCAAATGGTTAGAAGGGACACAATTTTTTTTTGATTCGATGAGGTAATTGGGGAAACATAGCATATTTATTCCTAGATATCGATGATAATCGACCAAACTTTTCGTTGATGAGATGAACTACAGCTTGCTACTTACTTTCTGCCGAACCGATTGCAAATAACTCAAGCGTCCGAATTGAAGTTCTTCTTCCGCAAGATTGGGACCTGATCAGACAATATTGCGTGAAGTTGTTTCTTAGACCGTTAGAAGAACATCAGACTGTTTCTCCATTATCGTGATTGTTTTCTGCTAGAGGCCTTGTTCAGAAACAAGATTGGATTAGCAAAAGAAGCTGTGTCCGACTATCACAAAAAGGCAGGACCGCCGCATAAACCCTGCGGATCTAGTGTCCAATAAGTAACGAGCTGCTCATCATTACCAACGTGCTAGATTAAATGGAATCGCACTCTTCACTTTGGGCTTCGGCATTAAGCCACGACTAGTCGAGTTGGAGCAAACCATCTTTCAAGAAATAAATTTTGTCTCTTGGCTCGCACATCGCCCTCTGTTTTCAGATTGAGGCTACGACCGCACAATGCTAGAGGATAAAAATCCAGAGATCCAGCGGGGGACTTTCAAGGGCGACAGGAAGACCCACCATGCAAGTTGCAAGAGACGCTTACACATGAGAAATTGGAGCTCGTGGATCTTACTGTTGGTGGTCACCTTGTTCCTGCACATTCCTGGCTCCGCGATAAATTTAGATGGTAAGCTTCACAAAGGACCGATGTTTCGAATTCTTTCTAGGAATATGCCTGTTTTCGTAGTATTTCGTCGTCAATGGAGGAACTCATGCACCCGCTGACAAATCAAGAGTGACCTGTTTGTTGGGTTCAAATACTGTACTTATCATTCTGGGATTACATGTTGCTTGTGTATTCCGTTGCGGTCTTCATGTAAAAGTCGAATGAAATGCTCTCTATTGATGTACTCTAGTGCCTACTGCCCTTCTGAGCGTTAAATATGCTTAGAATTAATTAACAACTTTTATAACGAAAATTAGAAGGTCAGCCAGGCAACTGATAGTTGCGAATTCGATGTTTGTTCCTCAGGGGAAGCGTTAATATCCTTTAAGCGAGGCATTCAAAATGCCAATCTCTCCCTTTGGAGCTGGAATGAATCTCACTCTAATCCGTGTTTGTGGTCCGGTGTGACGTGTCTCCCTGGAAGTGACCGGGTTCACAGACTGTAAGTGTTTTTTTCAACGTGATGCGCATTCATCGTTTTTTCTATGTTCAACTAGACTTTCTTTGAAACATGGTCTAGTGTGTTTGTCATCCTTTTAGTGTACTTCCACAGAAGACTAAAGAACAATACGTGGTGAGAATTATTTCTTGAGTACAGAGAAAGTGGCCGAAAGCAAAGCCACTCATAGCTTTAATTTCAAATACTTTTAAGATTCCTTTCTATTTTGCATCTAATCGTACAGTTCGTCACTTGCAAACGTGCAGGAATATTCCTAACCTCAACTTGCGAGGATTTATATCCCCCGAGCTTGGGAAGCTCGACCAGCTACGCAGGCTGTAAGTACATAATCCGTATTCAATTTCTGCATCTACGCGAAGCAATTCCTATCTTCACTAGCAGGAGCTAAATAGGTGTTATTAGGATCTAGTTCTAGCCGATAAAATTATTCTCCTTTTCCTTGAGTCGTCATTTGGCTTTCTATGGTTGCAGTGGCCTTCACGAGAATAACCTGTATGGTTCGATTCCAAGGGAGATAAGCAACTGCACTAATCTAAGAGCATTGTAAGAACCCCTCTTTATTCGACCGCATGTGATTCCTCCAAAGCAGTGTCGGAAGTCTACCTAGCAAAGTATAATCTTTGATTCTGGCTGTTGGTACACATTGAACAAACTTACAGCGTGAGATTTGTACTTCTGGTTCAGATATTTGCGAGGGAATTTTCTTACAGGAAATATCCCTGAGGAGCTTGGAAACCTGCAGCGCCTAAAAATACTGTAAGTGGATTAAATTAACGGGCATGATTCTGTCCAGTTGGCATCACTCCTGTCGACAGTAATCCCTAAAAATCATTAATGCTCAAAGACGTTCTACTAATCAAGCGTTTCTACTTAAAGTTGTGTCTTTGCTTCAGAGGTTTTCCGCTTGAATTGAGACATTCCATTTTTCTGCACTTTGCCAGACATCACATCCTTGCAAATTAGTTTACTTATTACATGGGGAATATAGTAATGCTCATTTACTGATTCACTTATTTGTAATTGCAGTGACATTTCTAACAACGGATTGACGGGAAGCATTCCTGAGTCTTTCGGGCGCCTATCAGAGCTTTCTTTTCTGTAATCGCCACCTTCTCATGCTCTCATTCGCCCCGTTCTGCAATGTTTGATCCCCCACTACTCTAAGTTGTGCAGGCAGTGAGTATTAGAGGCCTTTTTGTTGATGTGGCCCTCTTTTGGATGCCTTTTCGAAGTGTATGCGGATTAATGGTGGGTTGAGTTCTTGTGTTACTTCATGGGTTTTGTTTGTTCTGATTCATGTAAGAAATCTGTGCAGAAATGTCTCAACCAATTTCCTGGTTGGGAACATACCCACATTTGGAGTTCTGGCAAAGTTTGGCGATTCCTCGTAAGCACTTCGAGATGTTGTGAGGCAAACATCTAGTTATTTATCCCGGTAGCCATCAATTTAAATTTGACTTCGGATCTTGCCGTGTGTTTATCTCCGAATTCATGCGATAATTATCGTTCCGCAGGTTCTCTTCGAATCCAGGTCTATGCGGGACCCAAATTGAAGTCGTGTGCCAGAGTATTCCTCACAGCAGTCCTACCAGTAATCATCCAAATACCTCAAAACTATTGTCACATCTAAGCGCACCAGCTCAATCTCCAGCTCTTGAATCACTGCGAGCAATCGGGCTGTTTTGCTGCATTGATCAACTATTTTAAGTGAAAGCGTGATCAATTTCGGCATTTCGGATGCAAAAAAAAATAATTCCCCTGATCCTGAATTTTGTTACTTGGTGTGATGAACTCCAGCATGGACGAGTGGTTCAACATTAGTTGGACGTTCTACTGATGATGCGAACAGTATTCTGATGAGTGCAATGGGCACCAGTGGCATTGCTCTCCTGGTGGCTCTCATCTGCTGTATTGCATTTCTCGTATTCAAGAAGCGTCGTAGTAATCTGCTCCAAGCTATTCAAGACAACAATCTCGATGGTCTTCTTTCTTCACTTAACTTCTGTATGTCTTTGTGTCTTGCTTGGGTTGTTGATCCACATGTAGCCGATGCGGTAAGCTGTAGTGAAATGGTATAATTGAGAGTCACAAGTCCCTTTCCTGTGTATCTTGGGTAATCACTTGTCACGTTCTGAAGCATATCTCGCCATTTATGAGCCGATTTCTTGGTTGCAAATTTTTCAGGTTACAAATTGGTAATGTTTCGGAGCGACTTGTCTTACACAACAGATGAGATTTATAAGAAGATAGAGAGCTTATGTGCTGTTGACATCATTGGATCCGGTAGTTTCGGGACTGCATACCGCTTAGTCATGGATGATGGTGGCATGTTTGCTGTCAAGAACATAGTAAAACAGGAGATGGGCTCTGAACGATTTTTCGAACGAGAATTGGAAATCCTAGGAAATTTGAAGCACCAAAATTTGGTGAACTTGTGTGGTTACTACATCTCAGCTTCCGCCAGACTCTTGATCTATGACTACTTAGCAGGGGGGAATCTTGAGGACAACTTACATGGTAGGTGCTTGTTAGTGGAAAAATGCTGCATGGAAGCATTGAAACAGTAAGCTCGGGATCTACATCTCGTGAATGTCAATTTTGATTGGCTAGAGTGTTTCTTTGCCGATGAAAAAGATTGCAGTCAAGTGTTTTTGAGCCGCTTGTTATTCTGTAAATATTTTCAAAGCTCCGTTGGAGAGGATCCCTTTTCATGAAGGTGATACCAAAGAGCGTCCCGATTCTGAAGTTTATTTTTGAGTGCCCTGGTGCAGAGAGGTCACTCACCAAGAAGCATCTAACCTGGAGCACACGAATGAGGATAGCGATTGGCTCAGCCCAAGGAATTGCATACATGCACCACGATTGCGTACCCGGAGTCATTCACCGGGGCATAAAGTCCAGCAACGTTCTTTTAGACAACAACATGGAGCCTCATGTGTCTGACTTTGGTTTAGCAAAGTTAGTGGAAGATGATTCGTCTCATGTAACAACGATTGTTGCAGGCACGTTTGGATATCTGGCACCAGGTAAAGTATCCGTATTCAGTTTCCAATATCGTGACTTTGAAAAGATAAATGTTTCAAGGTTATGTAAATATACATTGTTTGTAAGTATCTCAACTGTGTGATGGTCGCACAAACCGAAATTTTGTTACAATGTTTGCATTAAGACTCTCGTCAAGTGCTAATGAATGGACCCAAGCAACTGTGTACAGAGTACATGGAAAGTGGCGCAGCTACGGAGAAGGGCGACGTCTACAGTTTCGGTGTCATGCTGCTGGAGATGATTAGCGGCAAACGACCCACTGATGCCTTGCTGATGATGAAAGGATATAACTTAGTCACCTGGGTAAGCAGTCAACTATCCTCAGGGCTACTTCTGGATATTGAACGCGTCTTATGAAGTCATTTTCAGTTGTGTAATATCACATTTTGAGTAGTTAACATAAGAGATGATCGAGATAGATTAATTAAATAAATAAATAAATAAGTCAAATGCTTAATGAACTTACTGGAGTTCTCAGCAGTTGACCGAAGATGGACTAGTGGTATAGATCAACTTGTTCAAATGACTCTTTTTTCCCCTAATTACCTGTTTCTTATATTTTGTTCTTCCAGGCCACTTATTGCGTCAAAATGAATCAAGTAGAGGAGCTAGTTGAAGAGAGTTGCTTAGAAGAAATACCAACAGAGCAAATTGAGCCCATTATACAGATTGCTCTGCAGTGTGTTTCCCCTATTCCTGAGGACCGGCTCACAATGGACATGGTTGTGCAATTGCTCGAAATTCACAAACTTTCAAAATGTACAAGCGACGTCAGCAACTTCTATCACTCTCCAATTTCCGCCCCTGAAGATCGTGGGCGTTAAAGTGGATAGATTCTTCTCTTTGTATTATTTTACTGTACATCACCATTTCATGTATAAGCAACTCACAATACTGAAGAATTTTGAGCCTTGTGCAGCCTTTAATATGCAACTTAGAAGTTAGGATTTCAGTGCATTAAGAAATCATATTCTAGAATATTAGCTAATACTATTGGCCTAGCACAACTGTAGATAATCCTCAGTTGTGCACTCATTCAGCACATCTATGTATAACATGAAAGAAATTGAGAGTTTCTACAAAATAATAAAAAGAAAAGATTTGTTACATCAATTTTTTTCAGTAGATATAAATTGTAAATGATTAAAAAAAGCTATTAAATATAAATCTAAGATTTCTATATAAAATGAAAGATTACAATATTTTATTACTAATTTTGAATTTGAATTTTTAAAATGCATTCGAATTTGGTCAAGAGGCATGTTCAAACAAACAAAGTAGACAATTGGTATGGTTTGATCTTTCTAGGAAGTGATAGAATTTTATAGAAAAGACATTTACATAAAGTTAAGAAATCATTGAAGCAAATTACCACATTTTTGAAGAGATAGAGATGGATCTTGAATGGCTAATAGAATACTACAAATTAATTAATTAACTAATTGAGTTTTATTTTAATTATGTGGCATATGAAAGTGTTGGATAGTGGTGTTATCATTCTCATACTATATATTGATTCATAGAAATTAAGATAAGAGTACACCTTTATTTTTTGCATATTATATACTAACTCCTAAATCTACCTTCTAAAATAAAATATTTATAATGTAAAATATATGTTTGACTTCTTCTAATTTAAACAATGAATTAAAATTTTGTGCCAAAAATATATATATATATATATATATGCATATATAAATAGGAAATTGTTAAATTGACCTAAGCATTTACCAAATCAACCCACCCTTGCTAATCATCATCAAAAAAAATCCATTACCAGATCCACACTCGTTAAAAACCAATGAAAAAAATAGTTGGATCCTCAATCCAATGATGATGGGTGGATCCATTTAGTAAACACTTGGGTCAAGTTAACAAATCAAAATGTAAAATGTACTGGAAGTGGGCATTTGCACATACAACGTTCAATTCCGTTCTTACAAAGTATATAGACTGAAGGTATCCAAAGGGCTCACCCAGTGTAGGGATAGAGAAAAGGGAGCCTATTGTTATGGCAATCATAAATCAGTACAGTGATTGAACGTCCCCGTTCCATTCGTGGGTCAGAGTAACAAAGACACAGGTCAGTGCATTCAGTTGTTGTCCTTCACTGTTTTATCAAAAAAGTGACAAAACCTAGTTGATTGTTGAGTCACCACAATTCAACTATAAAACGGTCATAGAGCCCGTTGGAGTTTGCCAGCCAAATAGGTGCTTTTAGGACACGACAAATTAAGCAATTGCTAAGAATACACCAGATCGGAGTTAGAAAGCTGGTGCTCATAAAATTGTGGGAAGGACGACCGAACTGCCAGGCCTGTTAGCATATGTTACACCACCCATGTTTCCCGCCACTTCTCTGGCGCCAAATTCGAACGTTCAAATTTGCCGCCTCAGCCGCGCCGGCGGCGACCAACGGTCCTCTCTACATGAATCTGGGCTTCTCCACCCGTTTTCATTGACGACCGAAGCGATCTTTCGACCGCCGGTCGCCTAGAGCGCGGGGATTTGTCAAGGAAGCCCACTCGGAGGGTCTCTAAATCCCTGCCTCCGCTTAATGCTTCGGCAAATCAGTCGTACATTTCCAGCCCCCGGCAGGTGAAACTTCGTACTTTTGCACTGTCCATACTTTGTTCTACATTCTGAAGCGGTGGGTTTCGCAAGCGGAGCATCGTCGAGGAGGTGGGTGGGGGTTATGTACGCTTGATGTTTGAAGTTGCGACTGTGATAGGAGAATAAGTGAGGAGTGTTGTGTTGTGGGTATCCTTCGTTTGCGATGATCCTATCTGGATCGCAGGGTGGTCTACTATAGGTCTTCGCCTGTGTTGCTTCTCATGTTTCGGTCTATGGATTCCTGGGTTTCCGAGCCCACTATCTAAGGAGCGCTGTCCTCTCAGTGCAACTATTGCTTCATGAACATGTAGCCCCCCCCCCCCCCCTCCAGTAGTGCGACTACCACCTTTTAATATTGTTTCCCAACTCTTTGTACAGAGTTTATTTGTTTTTTTTGTTTGTTTGTTTTTTTTTTGTTTTTTTGTTTTTTTTGGTTTTTCGTCCTTTTTCCTTCATAGGTTCTAATTTTGAAGCTTAATTTCCATACCATGTCAACTGTTTGAAATTCAAGAATCTTCTTTTTAATTTTTCTTTCCGTTTTTGTTAGCACTTCTTAGTTTATAGCCGATACTTGGTCGTACCAACTGGAAATTGACGAAATACTTTTGGGTTGCAGAGGTAAAATGCCTTCTATGATAGCCTTAGATCAGAAGGAGCCAATTTTGGTGGAGAATCCCAATCGCTTCACTATGTTTCCCATCAAGTATCCTCAAGTCTGGGAAATGTACAAGAAAGCTGAAGCTTCTTTCTGGACAGGTAAATTCAAATCTTTCCAGTATACAAGAAGATTGTTTATATCTGACAGGTTGCCAGTGCATTGGAAAGTTTGTCCCACAATGCGTTGCCAGCCCGTATGCCTCTTCATCGAGAAGTTTCAGATTCGTTTCAACAAGCTGTCCAGTAAGCAATGGTCACCAATAGCTCGGTACCGTTGTATAGGATAGAGCCTGCAGATGTGAACATGCAAGAACTGAATTTTTTCGGTGTTTGCACACAGCGGAGGAAGTGGATTTGTCAGCAGATTCTAAACACTGGGAAACACTGACCGACGATGAACGACACTTTATCAGCCACGTGCTGGCGTTCTTTGCAGCCTCGGATGGAATTGTGCTTGAAAATTTGGCTGTGCGGTTCATGAAAGAGATTCAGATCCCTGAGGTGAGGTTCACTTCTGTATGGGTTCTGATTAATGTCCCGGATTACCACACGAGCACTTCCTCCTACCTGTTGTCCTTCCTATTGCTCACTGTAATGGCCAACTTGTATGTGCAGGCCAGAGCGTTCTACGGATTCCAGATAGCTATTGAGAACATTCACTCAGAAATGTACAGTTTGTTGTTGGAGGCGTACATTAAAGATCAAGCTGAGAAGAGCAGACTTTTCAATGCCATTGAGACCATACCTTGCGTTGCTAGGAAGGCTGACTGGGCTCTAAAATGGATCGACAGTGCTGGGAGCTTTGCAGAGAGAATCCTGGCTTTCGCCTGCGTCGAGGGGATTTTCTTTTCAGGGAGTTTTTGCGCCATCTTTTGGCTCAAGAAGAGAGGTCTTATGCCAGGGCTTACGTTTTCCAACGAACTCATCTCACGAGATGAGGGCCTGCACTGCGATTTTGCATGCCTGCTGTACACGTGAGTTGCAATTAACCAAATGTCGCACGCTGGTCATAACAGATTTGGTGCTATTTGGTTTCGCCTAGCAGAATGTGATGTTTGCAGTGGCTCCCACGGAGAAGACTCACATTGAGGTCAGTTGGTTTCAGGCTGTTGATCAACAAACTCTCTGAAGAGAGAGTGTATGAGATCGTGTGTGAAGCTGTGGAAATTGAACGTGAGTTCGTGTGTGAGGCTCTGTCCTGCGATCTTGTCGGCATGAACAAAATTTTGATGAGCGAATACATAGACTTTGTTGCGGATCGTTTGCTGGTACGACACACAAACATCCTCTTCGCAAACTCACCTTCACTTTGACTTCGGTACCCACTGTTACATTTGTCAATTTGGCTCATCTCTCTGTTATTACCTTGCAGGTGTCTCTTGGATATAGGAAAAAATATAACGCTCTCAATCCTTTCGACTGGATGGAGCTAATCTCATTACAGTAAGTTAGCTGTGATGCTGATTTTCTTTCCTCGAACGTTTTGGTTATTCATACTTTTCCTGTTCAGAGTCAACGGTCGAAGCAAAGCCTTTAATGCGGATCTCACTATTGTTTTGCAGGGGAAAGACTAATTTCTTTGAGAAGAGAGTGGGAGAATATCAGAAGGCCTCAGTTATGTCTAATCTGAATGGTGGTGACACAAACAATCATGTATTTCGACTGGATGAAGACTTTTGATTGCCAGCCTCCGCTGACATTGTACAGATTTGGCCACTTGGGAGACGTGTAGCAACTTTTTGAAGGCGGATTCTTTCAGATTTGGCCAAGCCAACATGTAGTTCGCGTAAGTGAGCTAGTGAAATTAGGTTTGTGAATGTCAACGTCCTTGTACAATATTGGATTTTTACATGACGTTTCGCTTGGACCGCAGTACTGTAACTCAAAATTCAGCCTGTTGAAATCTCAGTCTGTTTCGACTCAGAACATTGTCTTCGATTTTTACTTGCATGTGAATTGTTTATACTTAAACTACAGTGATGCGAATTTAAATTATAAACGCGAAATGTCTAATTTTATCAAAGCCCATTCGAGGTTAGACTGAATGTTTTACTCGAAATGTCTAACCATGACCGAGAATGAGCTTAAATACCTAATCTCATCAAATCTGTACATATCTTCAAATCTACAGATTATTTCTTTGTTCCCATGAATAATAATATCGCGATATTTATAAACTTAATCGCATGCAAATCCCCTCAAGTGAAAAATGCTAACTTTCATGCTCTGCCATTAGTGTCCAGAGTGGAGGGACAATTATAAAAGTAATAGGCAGGCAAGGGAAGATATAAATACTGGCCTCAAAATATCTATGGCCGAACAATTGGAGTGACCAGCATAAAAACTGCGATGCTGCTACAATCTTCATCCACAACCTCAGGTTAAAAGACATGAGTGTTGATGTTGGAAGAAACATACTGCATCCAAAGAGAGAGTGTAAACTACTTCACCTTCCACCCAGAGGCGAAGGGGATCTGCTGAGCCACGGCGTTCGCTCCTATCCAACAGAATATCACCAGCAGAGCTGCCCACGACCCCAACTTGGGCTTAATGATGATGTAAAACAACACATATACAGACTCAGCGACAAAGCTCCAATTGAACATCATGTACTCATGAAAAGGTAGAGCAGCTATGAAAGGAAATTGTGGCGTCAGAGGCTTCGTGTAAGCCAACATAATACCAAGAGTGAGCAAGATTGGCCAAACAAATAACTTGTGCATCAGGACGTTGATCTTGTGGTTATGGTATGCGGCACAGAATGCGAAGTTCTTCTCGAGGTCGAAGTTTCCACTGCCTCCCATGGTTACGACACCGATGTTTCAAACTTCCAAGTCCAGTCCAGGATAGAGGTGACAGATCTGGTGTGCGTTGTTTATGACCCAGTCGACCCACAAGAGCCTGAAGTTTCTGCAACAGAAACTCAGCGCTGCAACGCAAAATCTTTGATACAATTAACTCCTGCCAGCACGCTGAGTATGAGCTCTGGAGCACTAATCAGCAACACCGAGCATGCACACAAACAAGCCGGGAACAACACGCTGTGCTTAGATTGTGAGGCCTTGTGTGAAGTTTTATAGAGTTCCCCTGCGCTTCCACATTAATGAGGATGGTCATGGCAGCATGCATCGTTCTGCAAGAAAACTTGTAAACAAAGCTCACAGAGTATGGACTAGAGCCCTGTCCGACGTGCAACTGATGACGACTAGCTTGAGAAGTTGACTCATGATGGGGGGAAACTGGCTGTTAATACAGAACTGTATTGCATTGTTGGCACTGCCAAAATTGGAATGTGGATGAAGAGTGGTGATGCACGTACACCGAATTCTAACCTGATGATATTGAACAAGTAGAGTGTGCTGTGGAATGTGAAAGATGATGTAAAGATTAGTTGAGATGAAACTGGTTTCCGCATTATGTTGGTGTCACAGTGAGGTGAATGACTCCCCACTCCCCACCCACAGCATTCATTCCATCTGGTCTGTACAAACAGGCCCATCTTTTTCCCAAACAAACCACAAAGAAAACATGGATTAATCTTGTGCTGAGCAGGCACTATGTTGGAAAAATCAATGTGTCATCTCATCTGTGTCACTGCTTCAGCGCTTTGTTGTCCTGAGGGTCGTTCTTGTCTTGAAGACGGCATTGTTGTGCTTCGAATCGGTACTCTGCACACACATTGTGTCGGTAAGTTACTGAACGCAACTACTTGCTTCTCAGATATTCACCAGCATTTTTACTTTTTAATTTAATTCATTTATTATTATGATTTGATTTGATTTTTGACTTCTTTTCATGGAGTCCCTACTTGGATGATGCCGGAATTTGTGTGTTTGGTATAATCACGACTTCAACAAAGTCAGTGTGTAATTTGTCATGTGCAGTCAATACCCACCCTGAGATCTATGAAGAACATGGATGAATTGCATACTGAAAACGCTACTTGGCACTCAATTTCCTATAAATTCAACAGAGGAAGTTTATGATAAGTATTGACCCTGGTTGGAGAGACAAATGAGCATTTAACAACATTATAATATTGACTCCAAGTAATGCTCTCCTTGTAACATAGTATATCTATTTTTCATGTAAACGGATAGTTTTTATTTAGATCATACAATCCTAAAAATTCATTACACAAAAGATTCTCTCTATTTTTATTACAATAAAAAAACATTCCTTTGAAATTTATAAAAAAAAATCCAATAAGAATCAACTTTCATATTTGGCATTGTTAAAAATGAATATTGAAGATAAATTTGACATTTGTGTTTAATTAAATTAAATTTTGATAAATCCAAATTATCAAAATTTTCTTGCTTAATTTGGATGCACAACCTAGTGCAAGAAAAGATACCAAGTGTGAACATTATTATCTTTGGTAAAAAAAACTCATCAAGAATTTTTTTTCCAAAATTATCATTTTTATCTATATATTAGCATATGATGTTAGACTTGGTAGCTTGGTTCAAACTTTAGATGCCTATACCACAAACTCCTACTTTAATTATCTAAAGTAGCTTCTATGATATTTTTTTAACTCATTTAGTATATAAATTTATGTGTAAAGGTGAGTTTTGTCTTCTTCAATCAATTAATTTAGTCAATTGTAGATAAAAAAAAAAGATGAACCTCTTTATATGTTAAAAAAACACCTGTATATTGGTATAAGGGCATATTATAAAGTATACACATATTATTATTAATCATCAATTAATTAATATATTTTTTCTTATTTATAAATAATTTCTATCTCTCTTATATAATATGGTTTCAAAGTGATGGATAGGCCATATGCATAATTCCTCACCATATTAAAGCACTAGAGACTTGTTCCTTGAGGAACTAATATAACTTGTTATTTGATTTATCTCCAGACAATGTAGTAAACTATGCCAACATATACTAATTTTGATAATTTTTTTCAAATACAACAAATAACTTCTTCAATTCTTATTCATACATATATAATCACAACTTGAATTACTACTAACTACACCATATGGAATATAAAAATTAAAATACTACTTATAAGATCTTAGCTTTAAACTATTGTTGATATCATAAAGATAATATCTCTTAAGTTAGATATTCCCAATTAAACATCATGACAATTTAAAGACTCAAAAATATATCTTAATATACTATTACACTGTAGACATAAACAATTAATCACACTACATCCATTCAAAATCTCAAAAGAAATCTAAGACCAACACAAACAACTCTATGAGAGATCAAATATTGGCACTTAAGTCATCCTTTATTAATAACTTATTTTTATGACTATAACTAATTTTGAAGATATTGTCACTTTTTAGAGATATGACAATCTACTTTTTGGTATCTAAATGCACAAGCTAGTCACAACATGATCCCAAATTGGTCACTTCTACATAATTTTTAAGAATTATATATGCCTTTGATTATCATTTTGAGTGACCATAGAATTCATTAAGCCACTGACTTTGGTATTTTTTTTATTTTGCTTCACAACATGTAAAACCTACTTCATCAAAAAAATCCCCTTTGTTTTTATTTTAAGCAAAACTTAATTATGCATCATTCAAAGCACAATGACAAGATATAGTATTTTCATCTTCAAAAAGAACTATTGTTTCATTAATACTAAATCATCTTCTTTAAAAGTAAAAATATAATATTTCATTTAAAAAAAGATAATCTATATTTATTGAGAAATAGCATTATATCCTCTCTATTTATTATTTTGGTATTACCTTATCTAAGTTGGACCTTGGTGCAATTACTTGGCATCAATGCCTAGGTCAATAAACATTTGATTACTCTATTCTATGTAATTTAATAATATGGATGTTATAATTCTACCAATAAAATCCATCTTTTTTACATATAAAAGTTGTATCTTCAAAAAATATCATAAATCTTTGTATCTTAAAGATTTTTTAACTCTTACAAGTAAACTATTGATTTTATTACATACCAATTTCTTTGCCTCTATATGTATAAAATATTTAATAAATTATTTTATTTCATCTTCTTTATTAATAAAAACTCCAATTATACTTACGTCTATTTTTTACAAAAAAAATTACTACCCTTGATTTTTTTTAATAATAAAAATTAATATTTAAAAATCAAATAAATAAAAAACTATTAATTTTTAGAATAGACATGGCAAAAAAATAATTCTAAAGATATTAACATGTTTTATTTGAATCATAATAATAAACATCAATAAGATAATTGTCACAATCCATCTAAAAATCAAAAATCAAAAGGCAATAATACAACACACATATGATTTAATGTCATAGATAAAATTACCACTAATAATTACCTAAATAAGAAAAATTAGGTAGAAGTAAATAAAAATAAGTAAATAATATAATATAGTTCTTAAAAGTTTTATAGACATGGATTTGACTATATATGTTGTCATGTTGTAATATGACTATATGGCAAAAATATAATCAAAAATAAATTTTTAATTAATATTTAATCATCTTGATTCAATAATAAATCAAGATATATAAACTTGGCTTTTATAAAAGCATCTTAGTTTATTTTCTTATCTTAATAGCTAATAGATTGAAGGTTGGTTAGTAATTTTATCTTTTAGGATGTAGAAATTTATTTATTTCTTTGAAAAGGCTATAAATTTATAAAACTTGGTTAAAAGAGATAAATAATTAGCATAGTTGATACTAAGGTTGGATTAAAAAATTCCTAGAATAGGTTAGATTCGTATCTCAAGATCAATTGTTTGTAGGATAAGGTCGAAATTAGACCTCTAGTTATTGAAATGACCACCTAAGGCAAAGTAAGGAGGCATTTGAAGATCAACAATTAGAATTGGTGATCTAGCTTTAAATTGATTCCAAAGAAGCAAGGCTTGTTTTCAGAGGGTTTGAAATGACTTTGCAATTATTGTTCAAAATTAGAGTTTATATCAATAATTTGGAATTTATACAATACAATTAGAGCTAGCTTTCTTAGCTAGTTCATATAATTGGTATCATATCTATAGTGAAAAATTTGATAATGCTTGGTTGATTGGATATGCAAAGTTTTTGTAAAATTTTATATTCATCTAATGGTGCAATTAAGAGATATTTGGATTTTGGTACAAGAAGATATTAGAGGTTGGTAGTTTAGGATTGAATAGGATTTCTATGATATCTAAAGATATATTAGTTGGATCAAGAGGAAATTTGGCATGATATTAGAAAACTTCAAGATTAAGCTATATATCAATTTTGAATTAAAGTTAATGGTTGAAAAAAGAAAAAATTGCTAAAAAAATAAAATATATATTTTTAATAGATACAATAAATACTTAAGCACTATAGATTAACATTCATATCAACCAAAGATTTATTGTGTCTTTTTTAATACAAACGTAATTTTATCCAAAGACACTATCTTATCCAACTCTAGTATATTCTTGCTGCTACTAAAATTTAACAAAAATCTCAATTAGTCATATATAATTATTGATAATAATCTCACTTTAGTCTAATTATCAAGGATATGAAACTTAAAAAAAGAAAATCCTTAATACTCTCTTGTATCATTGAAAGGAACTAGAAAGTCACTCAATGATGATATAATATTGAACTAGAATGGCTATTGCTCAAAACAAAAAGACTAGAAAGTCTTGAAACAAGACTAAAGACTAGACATGCATTGACAAGAGTAAAGAAGGCTTTACTCTTGCCTCTGTATATATTTTTTACTAGGAGATACATGGTAATATCTTATAAGACTTCCAAAACATATTGACTTTGTAAAACACATATATTAATTTGTAAGGCAAGTTTTTTATATGTAAGCCACATAATTAGCTTTTTCTATAAGCTATCAATATGTTATTAACTTTTTGACTAATTTTCTAATCTACTAATCAACTACAAACACATGTAAAGTCAAAGCATCATCTATAAAGTTTGGAAGTTTTTTTAGAAGATATTATAAAATTAATCTATTTTTATCTTTTTTTACCTACTTCTATCTAATCATATAGGTATTCATTAGAGTACCTATATATATCTAAGATATTATCCCTCATTCTAGAGAGAAGTTCCACAAGGAGCAGTCTTCATATGTTGAAGAAATTTAAGATGTGACAAATTATATTTGCCACATATTTTGAACTTTATTCTCTTTGAAGATAGTTGGTAGGTCTTCTTAGCCAATAATAGTATTTTATATTAGAATAAGAAGACTATCATATTATTTGATCATTGTTGAGGCCTTCATAACTTCTTTCAAATAAAATATTTGAAACACAGTCACGACTTGTTTCTACCTTTAATAAAATTACAAAATATTAAGAGTCTCTTCTAAAGTCATAATACCAAATACATTGTATCTTGCCATCTATTTGATGAAAGACATGTCATTCTTAAGGATCTTCATCTCAATTTTATCATCTTAAAGATTATAAAAATTAGAATATTTTTTCTAATAAGTCCGTAAATGAAAGCTCTTGAATTGAATCTACTGGTTGTTGATTCTCCATCTCCTTAGCATCACAAATATAAAAAAGCTACAAAGAAAGATAGAAGATAGAATATTATCTTTTTTTGATCTTATTTCTTTTATAGCAAAGATTTGATATTCTTTATCTTAATTTTGATGGATGCCATCAATAAAAAGTTTCAACTTTCTTTATTGTATTTGTAAGATTCTTTGCTAGTTTTCATGTACATTCATTAATATCATATCCTCACCAATGAAAAAGATATTCTAATCTATTTTGGTGTCACCTTGAATTTAAGATTTCTTCTACTTCAAACTCTTGATTATTATCTACTTCTATAGAAAGAAGTGACATTTGTCTTTTTTTCAAGATATTCACTATCTTATATGGTTCAAAAAGAGATATGTGAAATATGGAGTGGATCTTCATAAACTTTGGTAGATATAATCAATAAGCAATAAGATTGACTTATTTAGTAATGTGAAAAGGTCTGAGGCCACAATAGTCTAATTTGTTACAAAGACAAGTAGTCTTGATATTGCGATGAAGTAATTATACCTTATCACCTACATTGAATTGTGGTTGTTCTTTGTAATAGGCATCTGCATTAATTTTTTGTCATTCTTAACCTCCTTTAATTGTGCCTTCATTGTTGTATGTAGCTCTAACAAATGATTTTTTAAATCTTTTGCTGTAAGATTATCAACTTTTGAAAAGTCAAAAATATCAAGTCGTGGATGATAATCATAATTGGCAAAGAAATGTATTTGTTGAGTGGAAGAATGTACTAAATTATTGTACGTAGACTCTGCCAATGGTAAAAGAGTTGTCCAATCATCTTAATGATAGTTGATGGTACACCTCAAGTACTACTTCAAAACTTGTTTCACCTATTTTATTTATCCATTAATTTGACAATGAAAAGTCAAAGAGAGCTTTTATATCTACCTTTAAAATCTTGAAAAGGATTCTCCAAAATCTTGATATAAATTGAGTCCTTCTATCTGATATAATATCTCTAGATAATTCATAATATTAATAGATGTTGTTAAAAAAAAACTTAGCTATTTTTTTTTTTACTTATGATAGATTTTGTACATAGTACAAAATTTTCTATCTTGATAAAATGATCTACTACCATGAATATGGAATCATACAAACTTGACATTGGAAGATCCATGATAAAATCCATAGAAATAGAAGACTATGGTTGCTTTGAAATATGTAATGGCTGAAGAAGTCCATGAGGTCGATGGTGAGGAGTTTTTGAACTTAAACAAATATCACATGATTATACAAAGTCTTTGACTACCTTTTACATTTGAGGCCATCAAAAACCTTTTAATATCAACTCCAAAGTCTTATTATATCAAAAATGTCCAATTGCTAAAAAGTTGTGATGAGTTTGAAGAATACGTAATCATGTCCCATCTTTTAGAATACATAATTATTCCTCAAAATAAAGTAGATTGTTCTTCAACTCAAACTTGGAAGTATTATAAAATTTAAAAGAGTTATTTTTGATATCATGGATAAGAAGACCAAAGGACATATTTGATTGAATTTACTTAACAAATATTGAATCAACAGTCAATGTTGATTTTGTTGCTCGAAGATGAAAATATTTTGATTGTAAAAAATTATTTTTTATTAATCAAAAGATGCATTTCTTTCTTTTGATATAAGATAAGAATGCCTAAAAAAGACGTTTGATAAATCTTAATATTTTTTAGGTCAATAAGTGATCTTGAAATCAAATCTTTATAAGAATATGCTCTAATAAGCTTATCAATGATTTAAAACATGTATTGACATGAAATACTTGAGATTCTTGTGATTTGTATATATGGTGACTAGTCTTGAGGCTCTTTTTTAATAATGACATCATTCTTAAAATGAATCCATGATTACAAGGAGCTTTTTATCGTGGATTTCATAATTAATTTCAGATGCTAAAAAAAGTTTGGAATAAAAAGCTACTAGATGGAGTTTATCATCTGCTCTCATTTATGATAGTATTACACTCAAGGCAAAGTTTAATACATCTGTTTCCATGAAAAATACCTTGAAGAAGTCAACACAATATAAAATTAGTGTAAAAATAAATTCTTTTTTTAATGCATCAAACAATGTTTTGACTTCTTTACTTTACTTAAGTTTGTCTTTACAAGTCAAATGTATAAATGACACTGCAACTTAAAAAAAATTCTTGATGACGATTTGATATTAATTTACAAAGTCTAAAAAGTATTATATATTTTTTACTATTTTAAGAATCTTTCAATCCATGATAGTCTGGACCTTCTTCAAATCCATCATTAGTTCTTCATTGGAAATGATGTATCCTAGGAAGTCAACTTGAGTAATTGTGCAACTTTTTTAACTTTACATATAATCCTACATCTCTAAGTTTTTGTAATATACAATGAGCATGAATTTTATATTCTTTTATGTTCTTAGAGTAGATTAAGATGTTGTTCAATTAATAGATGATAAAACCATGAAGAAATTCTTGAAAGACATCATTTATTAGATATTGAAAAGTAGCTAATGTATTCGTGAGTCCAAAAGACATGACATTATATTCAAAATATCCATATTTGGTCCAAAATATAGCTTTTCATTTATTTCTTTTTTTAATGCATACCAAATTATATGTTCTTTATAAATCTATTTTTGTATAGATCTTTGTTTCATTCAATTGATTAAAAAGTCATGAAATCAAAGGTAGAGGATATCTATTCTTGATGGTAATCTTCTTGAGTCTTCAATAGTCTATATATATCTACAAAGATATATCTTTTTTCTTCACTAATAAGATAAGAACCTTGGCTAGAAATTTAGAATGATTCTTATCTAAGTTTTAATCAATGTATTCCTTGAATGCAATCAACTTATTTTATGATAGGCTATAGATTGGTCCAAATGGTAGTTGAGCTCTTTTGTAAAGATCGATGGAACAATCATTAGGATGATGCTTTAGAAGAATATTTGTGTTTTTCTTTTCAAAAGCATCAGAAAATCTTGATATTGACTAGAAATAACACCTGACATCTTCTTGCCATTAAAAATGGATGTGGTATACAAAATAAAAGACAATTTTTCTTTTGCAACATACATAAAAGCTCTTGCATTTACTAATATGAGTTTGGATGTACTAGACTTATATATTTTTACTTGACTAATGAGATTTTGAATTAAACTATTAAAAAAATTAAGGTTATAAGAAATTTAATTTATCTAAGGATTATATTTTTTTAATCAAGATAATCCTAAAATAATCAGATTGAACGGAGATCTTATTACATTAAATATTATTGTATTATCATGGTCTTTAATTGCTACATCTAAAAGAATAATCTTATCTATTGTATCTTTAGGAGATAGCAAATGACCATCTATGACTTCTATATATATAGCTTTAAATATTTTGACTAACAATATCTCTTATTTTTTAACAAAATCTTTGTCCATAAAATAGATTGAGGCTCTTGAATCTTATAAAGCTAAGACGTTGTGATTTTTTGGTCCTAAACAAACTTCTATTGTAAAATAAGGTGAGAAATCTGAGAAAAAAATATGAATTTTACTAGGAGTTATGTAAGATTCTAATTGTATGGTGTCGTGTTGTGGTTTGACTACTATATGAAAATAATGTAATTATTTACTTAATATATAATTTATTAAGTAACATGGTGAGAGCCATGTTATTAGATTTTAGTTGGTTTTAGAATATAATTTGATTATTACCTTGAGAAGAGGTTATTTAAAAAGATTATTATAGAATTTGTATAACTTTAATTTATTTTGATAGTGGCTTTTAAGATTATTTTTGGTTGATAATAACTTCTAAATATTTAGAATCACTTTTGTTAGACATTGGTGACCTTTAGAAAATTATTTTTAGTTCTTTTATTTGATATTTAGAGCATAAATTATGTAAATCTTATAAGAAAAATGATTGAAGAAGGGTTTTGGTAGCAAAAGGAGTAATTAAGGCACCAATATAGATGAATGGAGATGAATGAAGAAAACCTCCATTCGTATTGGTCAAAAATCATAACCAATGGGCTTTGACGAGGCTGCACGAGGCCATATTAGGGATTAGGGTTAGTTTCTCGAGGCATTCGAGCTTTGAAGGCTAGGGTCAGAAAGTTTAGGTTTTTGGCTATGGATTTGGTGCAAATTTTATATGGTTTGGAGTTTATATAAAGGAGATACAAGTGCTCAAAGTTAAGGTATTGATTTGGGAGCTACTGTCACTCTTTTTGGCATAACGTATGAGTACGGATAGCAATTGAGGATCGGCTACTGCAATTGAAGAGAGCACTTTTGCGGCTACTCTTTTTACATACTGGTTACTGGATTCTAAGTTAAAATAAAGGAGTTATTGGATTTTGAAGTCAATGCATGCAATCTAAAGGTAGTAAGTGACCTGATTTGCTAGTGGTTGTTTCTTGAGCTTTATCTTAAGCAATTTGACAAGTTTTTGGCTCAAAATTTCAATAAATATGTAATTTTATGTTAGTAAGCTCTTTACATAATTTTTATGACATTTGAATATTGGGTTCTTGAGATATTAAGAAAATAGTGCTCGGATGCTTGTAAATTAGGGTTTAGAGAGTCTATTAGGGTTTCTTATATGCCAAAAGATTGGGAGTGAATTTGTGGTTGGTTTTTTTTTGATAAAAGTTAAGGGAGAATTCTACCTATCTTGTAAATTTGAAACAAACTGAACGGTTAGATCAAGAGATATAAATTTCTAAAGTTTGGAAAAAAAAAACCCTTTGCGGGAAAAATATGTTTTGAAGGGATTTTGTTATATTTTGAGTTTTATGCAAAATAAAGGAGTTTTGGAAGCTAATACAAGATTAATATAAAGGTTTAAGCTACACTCTCTACAGCAAAATACCCAGTGTATTCCTAGATAGCAAATCACGTCATACGACAATGGTTCCTATTGTAAGTAGAGGATCTTAGTTTTTGACACCTTATCTTTTTTGGCAACCATGCTTCTCATTTTATAATTGTGTGTTTCTTTGGACAATATTGAATAATATATTTAGCTTCTCCACAATATAAGCATAAGCCCTCTTAACATCATCAAGTCTTTTCTTGCTCTATGAGAGATTAAATATATACTATATCAATTTGCATTGATTTTGGTCTTGATGAATAAGTTTTTGAAAACTTGGAAGCTGCCATCATCATTTGATTTGTTCTTCTTTAGCAATTTTTTTTATTCTTAATGTCTTTCAAATACATGATTGTGACATGTAATGGCTTAAGCAATAAATTGTTTCAAAGATTCTGCCTTTGGCATTGTCAATAACAAATCTTTGACATTATCCTTTAACCTATATCAAAATTAATTGATAAGGGCCTTGTCATTCCAATCTATGTTACAAACAAGATTTTGGAATCTGATAGCATATATGGTGGCTGACTATAATTCTTACCATAAAGATAAGAGCTTGATCTCTGCTATTCTTTCTCAATCATTTTTTTTCAAATGTAGCCATAAATACTTTTAGGAATGAATTCAAATCATAAAGAAGTTACAAATATTTTTTCTATTAAAGATATAAATTAAGAGAGAATAATTTGTGATAGAAGTGTGCCTATGAATCCAACTTGAGTAAATCCATCCGAGTATTGGAAGGAATATATTTTTAAATAGAATTTGATTTGTTGCAAAAATCCTAGTCTTTAGTCTTGATTTTTTCTATCAAGATAGAGCTAAACTTGTTCTATTAAACTTCTCAAGCATATTAATCTTTATCTTCATTATACGTGTAGAAGCAAAATTCTCTGGATTTGGTTATAAGATTAATCTACTTACTTCCTTCAAGTGCACAACTTCTTGCTGTAGACTCTGAACTTCTTCCATAGGCGTAGGCATAGTACCTCCATGATTCACATTGGAAATATGTGAGATTTTCATTCTTAGAGTATTGACAAGTTCATGAAGATCTGCAATAGTTGCAAATCTATTTTCACTTTTGCTGAGAATAGCATCCATAATCTTTTTTTCATAGATAATTCAAACAAATTCAAAAAATTAAATTAGAGAAAAATAATTTATAACCTCTAATATCAAATAAAAATTTCTACAAAGATGGATAATCTACTCTTATCAAAGAAAAGTTTATTATTAAAAAATAAGATTTTTTTTGTTTAAAGGTGAGTAGTTTGTAACCTTCAAAATATAATAATAGAAGTGAAATAATCTACTCACTTCTAAATTAAGATAAAAATAATAAGTTAGCACTCTTATCAAATTATTAAGGACATAAATTTTAAAGAAACTAAATCCTTAATACACTCTTATATTACTGAAAGAAAGTAAAAAGCTATTTAAAAATGATATAATATTGAACTAGAATAGCTATTGCCAAAAATCAAAAGACTAGAAAGTCTTGAATCAAGACTAAGGATTAGAAAGATATTGGTAAGAGTGAAGAAGGCTTCATTCTTACATCCATATATATTCCTAACTTGGAGCTACATAGTGATGTCTTATAGGATCTCCAAAATGTATTGATTTTGTAAGACACATATTTTAACTTGTAAAGCAAGTTTTTTATATGAGTGCCACATAGTTAGCTTATTTTGCAAGCTATCAACATGTTGATAACTTTTTGCCCAAGTTTTTAACATATCAATCAACTACAAATACATGTGAAGTCAAAGCAGTGTCTATGAAGCTTCCAAGAAGCTTTTCTAGAAGATATAATGAAATTAATCTACTTTTATTTACTTTTAACTACTTCTACCTAATTATATAGGTATTTATTAGGATACCTATGTATATTTGTAACACTAATATATTATATAGTCTTTAGACTCAATAAAAATAGACTCTTCAATGCTTATATTGGTCAAAATAAAAAATTTAAATTTTACTTAATTTATTATAAGTTCAATAATATCTTTTATATTATTGCACTTATCTAGTAATTAATAAAAAATTCAATTCTTTCAATATAATTTTCAATAAGCCAATAATATTACTTAAAGTTCTACAAAATTTTATGATGAAAATACATATATCATTACTTTTATGATCTAATTTTCTATTTCTAATATTACTTATTAATATTATCAAGTTTAAACTCCTATCACTTGCAAGCTACCATAAAAAAGAATATAAATTCTTAATGTACTATGGCACTTAGATATTAATTATAACGAGACATTTGTATTGTTGATGTATAGAGATAGGTAGTTGGAGCCATTTTTGGAAAGTTTCTAAAAGTTTTTAGAATTGGAACTAGGTTGGTGGTCCATATGAGATCCACCATAGAATATTCTAAAAAAACTTAGGATAGTTATCTTAGTGAAACATACTATTATGAATATTTTAGAAAGTTCTAAGATGGTTGAACAAAGTATAAATAGGATTGGCCAAGGCCATTTAGATATTCAATCAAGTATGCTTTTGGACTTTTTTTCTTATTTAAATTTGATTTACATTTTTTTGTTCTATTCTATTTTTTTTTTTTTTTGTTTTATTTTGCCTCTTATTTTTTCATTCTATTTAATTCTATTTAATTTTATTCTAATTTTTTTTATCTTACATTGAAATAGGATTTATATTGTTATAGATTGGAAGGATTTTAGATCTTTGAAAGAATTTAGTCATGTTTGATTAGTATTAGAGCAAATATTAGTCTATTCTTTGGTAGTATATTGATAGCCACTATCTAGTTGGAAGTCAATTGTGGTCACATTGAGTACTATTTTGGAGCTAATATAAGCTTCTATTAAAAAATCAGTTAGAAAAAGAGAAGGCATTACAGTAACAGAGTCTTGCAAGAAAACTATAGCATGGAAGATATGGTAGAGCCATTCTAAATAAAAGCTCAAATGTAATACCTCTTAATTTAGATAGCTACTTTACAAGGACAAATAGAAGCTTCTAAAATATAGGAGTTAACATTTGCTAAACTAAAATTCAGCAAGTTCAATACATATTTTGAGACTTTAAGGCAAGAAGATGTATGCCAATGGCTTTTCAGCATGCAAAAATACTTCCAATTATTTGAAACAAATACCTTTAAAGAAATTATATATGCAGCCAATTATTTGAAAAATATAGTAGCCATTTGGTGGTAACATTAACTCAAAGCTACGGAGCTTAAGGTGGATTTTGTAATTGGAAGGAGTTTGACATCAAGCTGAGGAGTTAATTTTGAGCCATCAATGCAAAAAATTAGCATGCAATTAATTAGATAATCTTATACAATCCAAGTCAATGTAAGATTATGTCTCCTAATTTAAGTTTTTACTTCTTCAAATTGACAATTTTTTAGAGGTAGAGACGATAGATTGATTTTTACAACAATTGAAACTTATGATTTAACGAGAGGTGGAATTAAGGAATCCACAAATATTTGAAGAAGTTTGGATTCTAGAGAAGGTTTATACTATAGATTTTAGAAATTATAGAGTACAACTTATAGCACAAGTCCTATGTCGCTATGGTATAATAACCAAGGTCGATGGAGATTGATGCCTTGTAAGAACCATTGACACCACAAAGATGAAAAATATTGGTGTAAAAAGAAGTGTACTATTATTGTTAAGAGCCAAGCCATCAGATTGGAGATTGTTCAAAACATCAAAATTTAGATATGAATAAATTAAGGTAGATTTATAATCTCAAGGTTCACTAAGTCAATAAAAAAGTGGAGGAAGAAAATAGGGCTTCTTAGTAAAGGTACTAAGGGCCAATATTAGGACTAGTTACTAAGTCTTAGAGGCAAATAGCATGGCTTCAGAAAACTATCAAAAGAGTCAACTAGTGTGTTTAACAGATTGGTTAAGAAGACAATCATGTTGAGTGCTTGTAGATTTCTATTCTATAAAAAATTATATCTTGATTGAAATTACTAATTAACTTAGGATTTAAACTAAAGTAATCAAAAGAAGAAATATATACTTAACAAATGACCAAGAAAACATATTTAGTAAGACATGTGAAGAAAAAATGTTGAAATTGAGTGACACCTATGCCTTGAGGGAGAAGTTCAGGATGACAAAGCTCAAATATGACATTATTTTTAATATACTATAGCTAGAAGTGAAAAATAAATAAGTTGATTGACTAGCAAAGACAATTTTCTTTGAAGATGGTGGATAGAAGGTGACTCTTTGTCCCTCTGCATTCAATAAAGTAGCAAAATGATTTGAAACTAAAGACTTACTTTTAGAGATGATATTTATAAAGAAGCAAATATAACATAAATAATTGATATATGTAGAAGTTACAAATCTTACGTCAACAATGGAAAGATAGTTGAAAGAGTAGAATGGGCAAAGCAACTCATACATGAATATTAAGAAGCCTTTTGAATTGACTTATCTAGTGGTGTACCATTTGATTAATGTGCCACCTTTTAAACAGGACTATTGCTAGGAGCCAAAGTAATAAGTTGTCCAATTTATTACCTAGCATCAAATGAATTTGAAAAATTGTGAAAGATATTAGAAATTTTTTTAGAGAAGGATCATATTTAAAAAAGTACATTGCCATGAAAAGCACCTATACTCTTTGTATGCAAAAAAGATGGTAGACTATGGTTTTGGATCAACTATTGAGGCCTCAATAAGTAGACTATCAAAAATAAATATTCACTTTCATGCATGGATGATCTTTTTGATCAACTTCAAGGTACAATCATCTTTAGCAAATTAAATCTTTGTAGTAGCTATTGGCAAATACCTATTACAAAAGAAGACATAGAAAAGATAGCATTTTGTATGTGCTATGGATATTTTGAATGGCTTCTTTTATCTTTTAGTCTCACTAATGCTCCAGCTTCTTTTATAGATCATACGAACAAATTATTTTGAAATCTTTTAGATAAGTATGTAGTTTTTTTCATTGATAATATCTTAGTCTATAATAAAATTCCTACAAATCATGAATAACAACTATGTGAAGTATTGTACTGGCTACAAGATAATTGCTTCTATTGCAAGCAATGAAAGTGTAAACTTTTGAAGTTGGAAGTCACTTTTTTGGAGTATAAAGTGTCCTCTAAAAGTATGCACGTGCAGCATGATAATATGAAAGTGAAAGAAGATTAGCCAACCCCCAAAGATACTTTTGAAGTTTACTCATTTTTAAGCCTTATTAGATATTAACATTTCATTTGATAATTTGCATAAATTGCTATCTTACTAATAATTTTATTAGAAGAAGGTGCCTCATTTGAATAGAAACTAGAGCAGCAAAGTACTTTCAATATGTTAAGAGAGGCTCTCATTACTATTCCAATATTCCAATTGTATGAATCCAAATTTTATTGTATATTTGACATTAATGCTTCTAACTTTGTTATTGACGCGATCCTTTAATAAGACTTTCGTAAAGACCTTCAATTTGTGGTGTATAAATCATATAAGCTTAGAAAGATAAAGTGTAATTATTTTGCATGTCACCAAGAGTAATTAGCAATTATATATGCTACAAAGGTGTGGCAATACTATTTATTGAGAAAGCTAGTGACTATTTGGACTAACCATCAGTTGTTGCTATATAATTTATATTTAAAAAAGATGAAATCATAACATCATCATTGAAAAGAACAACTACAATTCTTTAATATTCAACTTGAATATAAGTAAGAACAACAGTACATTGTGCTAGATACTTTATCGCTAAGACCAAACTTAAAATTCAAATTAGAAGATAATTTAAAAATAACTACTATTAATAATATCATTTCAAATCTAAGTAAAGAAGCTAAATAGAAAGAAGCTATACATTAGGATTCTTATTTTAAGATGAATATTGATCGACTAAAATTAAACAAAGTGTACTATCAAGATTATTGTCTTAATGATTTCTTGCTTTATTTTAAGAAGTAAATTTATGTACTTAATAATGCTATATTCTAGATATACATACTTCAAGAAAGACACAACATTCTAATATCTAGACATTTAAGGTGTGAAAAGACTTTACAATGGATTTCAAAGATATGGTTTTAAGTAGGTTTGGATTATAATGTTTAAGCTTTTGTGTACTCCTATAAGTCATGTCAATATAAAAAATCATATAATGTAGGATGTCTTGGACTATTGCAGCCAATTTCACTACCTATGGTACGATGGGAGTAAATGACCATGGATCTTATTACGTATTTGTATCACAAATATACACATGTAAACCAATAATTACCTATATGATTAAATAAAAGTAGATAAAAGTAGGTTAATTTCATAATATCTTTTATAGAAGCTTCATAGATGCTACTTTGACTTTACAAGTATTTATAATTAATTTTTTAGGTTAAAAACGTGGTCAACAACTTAACCATGTGCCACACATGTTGGTAGCTTGAAGAACAAGCTAATTATATGGCCTACACATAGAAAACTTGCCTTCTAAGCTAAAGTATGTGTCTTACAAAATCAACACATATTAGAGGTTCTATAGAATATTGCCACGTAATTCTTAATTATATTGTATATATAGGAGCAAAAATAAAGTCCTTTTCACTCTTGTCAATTATTTTCTTGCTTCTACTCTAGATTCAAGAATCTCTAATTTTCTTGTCATTTGGAAATAACCATTCCAATTTCTTTTCAATATACATTCTATTTTATTTCTATTTTATTACTTTTCTTTTGACACAAATTTTTTAAGTTTATGCATCTTCTTTCAGTTCATATCATTGACAGATTGATAAGACTACACTTATAATATTAGAGCTTTTTCTTCTCTTCATTAAAAGTAGGTTATTCCTTTGTCTTAATAAGCCATAAGCATATTCAAAGTTACAGATTACTCTCTTCTAAAGTAATATTATTCTTAGTATTTTCTTTGTTCTCAAGTCCCTTCTTCTACTTGTCTTAAGTAATATTAAATATTTATTTTATTATTATGGCAAAGCTTCTTAGAACTAAGAGTACAATAGTACAAATGTAAGAGCTATTGAAGGAATTAATGCTTAGGATGCATCAACTCAGTTTACTACTACAAGAAACAATAAGAATGGCAAGAAGTGAAGATATAGATTTGATTGGAGCAGCTTCAATATGTACACTCAATCATGTCCCTTCTTCTATGATGGAATATCCTTTTGATAATAGAGAACCAAAAATTATCTTGCTTGAGAAGTGTGATAATTGACTTTTTAAATTTTGAGCCGAAAGTTGGATAAATAGACCTCAATGTTACTATAATTCAATGGCAATATAAACACCTCCTCAACACATACATTTAGAAGTAGACGATATGTAAATTGATGCAATACGATTCAAATCTCTTACTGAGCAAGAAAAGACTCATTGCCATCAAGAAGGATTGTGCTTATATTGTGGAAAATCTAAGCTTACTATTCAACATTTTCCAAAAAAGTGACACAATTATGAAATGAAGAATACAAATGTCAAAAAAAATAATATATTAAAAAATAAATTTATTCAACTATAATAGAGATCGTGTGGTTGGAACCTTATACAATACCTAATGAAGGTCTTATTCTCTCCTTAGAACCCTCTCTTTACTTAATATTAAATATTATTTTAAAACCTATATATTATAAAACTTCTACCTTGATAGATTCAAAAGCCTAAATATATTTCTTAGATAAAGAATTAGCTAAAATATTTAATACATGTTTAGTAAGGAAAATTGAACATGTTTACATAAAAGTCATAGATGGTTGTCCATTGCCTTTTTCACAAAATCCTTCCCAAAGAAGTAATAATTAATGGTTATAATAGCTTTGTAGTATTTAATATGATTATATCTCTTTTTAATCTAATTATTTTAGATTTATCATGGTTAAAAAAATACAACCCTTAAATAGATTGGATTTCTTATACTCTTGACTTTTCTAAAAATATAACTAAGAGTATGATTAATCAAGTAGAAAATCACAAGTCTAATAGAACTAAACCTATGTTTGTAAGTACAAGAGCTTTTTTATATGTTGTAAAAGAAAGATTACCTTTGTGTAATTTATGCCATACTCGTTTTTAATGGTACAAAGACTTTAAGTGGTATTCTAAGCTAATATTAGGATTTTTAAGATATATTTAAAAAAACATAATGTGCATATTCTTCCAAAATATTGTCCCTATCACTGCTCAATTGACCTTCAAGAAGGAGCACAATCACCATTTGGAATAATCTATAATTTATCACAAAATAATTTGGCCAAATTAAAGGACTAGATTGAAAAAAATCTAGCCAAGAACTTCATATGCTATTCCAAATCTCCAATAAGAGCTCCAATTCTATTTGTGAAGAAAAAAGATGGATCATTATAGATGTGTATTGATTATTGAAGACTCAACAAGATCACCATCAAGAACAAGTATCTACTACTTTTAAAATCTAGACTTCTTAATCAGTTGAATCAAGGTAAGATCTATACAAAAATAGATCTACAAGGAATATATAATCTAGTATGTATTAAAGAATGAAATGAATGGAAGATTTTGTTTTGAATCAAGTACAGATATTTCAAATATAATGTCATGCCTTTAGAACTTACAAATGTATTAACAACTTTTTAACATCTTATAAATGATGATTTTTGAGAGTTTTTTGATAATTTTATTGTTTGTTATCTAGATGATATCTTGATCTATTTTAAGAATATAAAAGAACATAAACTTCATGTTCATTATGTATTACAAAAATTAAGAGATGCAAAATTCTATGCCAAAATAGAAAAGTATGTATTCCATACTACTCAAGTTGATTTCTTATATTACATCATTTTAAATGATGGATTTATGATGGATCTTAAAAAAATTCAAACTATTATGGATTAAAAGATCTCAAAAATAATTTGAGATGTTTAATATTTTTTGAAATTTGCCAATTACTATTAGATCTTCATCAAGGATTTTTGTCAAATTTTCAGTTCTACTTATATGTTTGACTTGTAAAGACAAACTTCAATAAAATCAAGAAGCGAAAGCATCATTTGAAGCTTTAAAGATAACCTTTGTTTTCACACCAATCTTATATCACATTGACTTTTCTAAGATATTCTTTATGGAAACAAACACATCAAATTTTGCTTTAAATGTTGTAATATCACAAATAGAAATAGATGATAAACTTCATCCAATAGCTTTTTATTTCATAAAATTTTTAGGAGTTGAAATTAATAATGAGATCTACAACAAAGAACTTCTTGCAATTACGGATTCTTTTTAAGAATGACATCATTATCTAGAAGGTGCTCGTAATCTAGTTACTATATATACGGATTATAAGAACTTTAAATATTTCATGTCAACTTGTATTTTGAATCATTGCTAGACTCATTGAAGAATGTTTTTGTCAAGATTTGAATTTAATATTACTTAATGACTAGAAAAACAACAAGAGTTGTATGGTGCCCTTTCTAGACATTTTTATTTTGTACTTTAAGAAGAAGATGCAACTTTTGATCAATAAAGAATAATTTTATTGAAGCCGAAATAATTTCTTCTTCAAGCAATGAAATCAACATTGATTGTTAATTCAACTTCTTTCAAATAAATTCAATGAAGTTTGTTATTTGATCCTTTGGTTCATGATATTAAGAATAATTCTTCTAAGTCTTGTATTACTTCTAAGTTTGAATTCAAGAACAACCTACTTTATTTCGAAGGACAGCAATATGTACCAGAAGAAGAAGCAGATTTATGTATTCTTCAAGCATGTCACAGCTTTCTAGCAGTAGGATATTTTGGATACAATAAGACTTTGATCCTAATATCTAAAGATTTTTGGTGGCTCCAAATGTAGAAGGCTGTAAAAAAACTTTGTTCAATCAAGTGACATTTGTTCAAGGTCAAAAATTCCTAGGCATCAATTTTATGGACTTTTTCAACCATTACCTATTCCAAAACAACTATGGTCTTCTATTTCTATGGATTTTATTATAGATCTCCTAGTGTTAAGTTTGTATGATTCTATATTTGTGATAGTAGATCATTTTATCAAAATGGCATATTTTGTACCATGTACACAATCTATCATAGGTGAAGAAATTACCAAGTTTTTTCTTAACAATATCTATCGATATCATGGATTGAAGAAAGTTATTATATTGAATAGGGGGACTCAATTTATAATAAAATTTTGGAGAATTCTTTTTAAGATTCTAAAGGTAGACATAAAGCTTTCTTTGGCCTTTCATCCTCAAAATGATAGACAAACAATGTACATAAACCAAATTTTGGATCAAGATTTAAGGTACACCATCAATTATCAACAAGATGATTGGAAAACCCACTTACTATTGGCAAAGTTTGCTTGTAATACTATGATGCATTTTTTAATGTAACAAACATATTTTTTTGTCAATTATGGTTACCATCTATGATTTGATACTTTTGACTTTTTAAAAGATTATAATCTTAAGGCACAAGGTTTGGCAAATTGTTTGTCTAAGAAACATGCAATAATGAAGGTGCAATTAAAAAAAGCTCAAGAATGACAAAAGATCAATGCAGATGCCTATTGAAACGAATAACTACAATTCAATGTAAGAAATAAGGCATAATTGATTTATCATAATATCAATACTATTCATCCTTATGATAAATTGGACTACCAAAAGCTTGGACCTTTTCCTATTTGTAGACGAATCAATCAAGTTGTTTATCAATTATATCTACTAGAAGCAATGAAGATCCATCCTATCTTCCACATATCTCTTCTTGTACCATACAAGACTATAAACATACCAGAAAGAAGATAAGCTCCACCTCGTCCTATAGAAGTGGATAATAATAAAGGATTCAAAGTAGAAGAAGTTTTAGATTCAAGGCAGTGCCAAAATAAATTAGAATATCTTATCTATTAGCACGAATGTGATATTAGTGAACACACATAGGAGCCTATAAAGAATCTTATAAATACAGCAAAGACGATGGAGACTTTTTATCGATGACATCTATCCAAACAAAGATGAAGATTAGTAAGTCTTTGTTATAAAAGAAATAAAGTCCAAAGAAGATTACATTCTACCTTCTATCTTTCTTTGTAGCTTCTATGTATTTGTGATGCTAAGGAGATAGAAAACCAACAACCAACAGATTCAACTCAAGAGCTTTCATTTGTGAACTTATCAAATAAGACATTACAATCATCACAACCTTCAAGATGATGAAATTGAGATAAAGATCCTTAAGAATGACATGTCTTTCTTCAAATAGATGGTGAGATTCAACGTTGTCATATTATGATTACTTATAATATATAAAAATTAGTTGAAACATATAATATGTTCATAAGTCTTCGTATGTGTTAAAATGGTTAATAAATTAATTTAAAGAGATTGGATATAAAAAATATTATTTTAAGTTTTATCTATTTTGATTATGGCATTTAAAAAATTATTATACCTAAATATTTAGTATGAAGCCTTGAGAAGAGATTAGATTCTAAAGATAAAAATCTTAACTAATAGAAGGATTATTAGGGAGGATAAAAGTAAGACATGGTATCAAGGATATGAACTAAAAGATGATGCATAAATCAATGACATCCATCTCAAAGAAAGAGTGACAATATAAAAATAAGGAAGTATGTATATTAAAAGAATTTAAAAAGGCTTATTATCAAAAGACAAGAAAATTTAAGACTCTTGAAACTAGACTAGAAGTAAGAAAGGGATTGACAAGAATGAAAAGGGCTTTACTCTTATCTTTATATATACTATCTAATAAGGGGCTATGTGATGATGTTCTATAGGACCTCCAATGTGTGTTGACTTTGTAGGACACATGCCTTGACTTATAAGGCAAGTTTTTTTTCATGTAGGCCATATAGTTAGCTTGGTCTTCAAACTAACAACATATATGGTACATGGCCAACTTGTTGACCACGTTTTTTATCCAAAAAATCAATTTAAGACACCTATAAAGTCAAAGCAATATTTATAAAGCTTCTGCGAAGCTTCTATAGAAGATATTATAGAATTAACTTGCTTTTACTTACTTCTACTTACTTCTACCTAATTATACAAGTAATTATTGGCTTACTTGCATATGTCCGTGATATTCTCCCCTTCTAGGGATGAGTTCTATGATGAGCGATCATCATATGTTGAAAAAATCTATGATGCAACAAATTGTAATTCGCCACATATTCAAATCTTTGTTCTCTTCAAAGATGATTGATAGAGCCTATCAACCATCAATAGTGTTCTATACCAAGGTAAGAAGACCATCTTATTATCTGATCGTTGTTGAGGCATTCATAACTTCCTTGAAATAAAATATTTAAAACACAGTCAGAAGTTGTTTCTACCTCTAATAAAATTATCAAACATTGGGAGTCTCTTCTAAGGTCGTGATACCAAATGCATTGTATCTTGCTATGTATTCAAGGAAAAATATGTCATTCTTAAGGATCTTCATCTTAATTACATCGTCTTGAAGGTTGTGACAATTCCAATGTCTTGTCTAACACATTAGCAAACAAAGGCTCTTTAGTCAATTCCGCTGGTTGTTGGTTCTCCATCTCTTTAGCGTTGTCGTACTGTAAATGCTTACAGTATGTAAAAATTAGTTAAAACATATTATATGTTGATAAATCTAGATGTATGTTAGAGTGGCTAGTAGATTAAATTAGAAGGAGTTGATATAAGAAACTTTACTTTGTTTCTTTACTTCTTTTGATTTTGACATTAAAATATATATATATATATATAGGACCTAAATGTTTAATATGAAGCCTTGGGAGAAGGTGGAAACCTAAGGATGAAAATCTAAACTAATAGGAGGCTAATTGGGAGGGATGAAAGCAAGGCATGGTCGGATGAAGGCAAGGAATGGAGAACTTCATTCCTATTGGTCGAATACCATACCCAATGGACTTTGAGGAGGCTGCCCGCGACCTTAAGAAGGGTTTTGGCAACTTCAAAGAGAGCATTCAAAGATTAGAAGCTAGGGTTATAAAGTTTAGGATTTGAGATATAATTTGTGTGCAAAAATTAGAGGATTTAGAGTTGGGGTGAAGAAGTTATAGCCGTTTGAAGTTAAGGTGTTTATTTAAGATATACTGTTACTCTTTTGAGAATACGAGGAGTTTTACAGCATCTTTTGAAGATCGGAAGGAGCGATTGGAATGGCGATTTTAAGGTCTACATCTTTTATAAAAGAGTTATTGTTTTTGAAGTTCATATGAAGGAGTTATAAGGAATTGAAGGCGGCGCTTCCAAATCAAAGGCATTAAGTAACCGATTTTGTTTGTAGTAATGGTTGGAGCCATAACTTTACTGTTTGGATGAATTTTTGGCTCAAACTTTTTGGAGAATGTAAATTTTTGTGTTATAAAGCTATACATACAAATTTTATGGAATTTGAGCTTAAATTTTGTGAGATATGAAGAAAATTGCACACGGTTATATAACGACAAGGATTTAAAGCGGTTGTTAGGATTTTCAAGTTCTCTCAAGATCTGCAACAAATTTGTAGTTGAAAATTTTTGTAGAAGTTAATAATAATACATCAGTACCTCATATAAAATTTGAGTTTTTTTGGACGGTCGGATTAGGAGATATGAGGTGTTGAAGTTCGGAAAAATCTCCACATAAGAATAAACAAGGTTTTAGAAGATTTTATCATATTTTGGAAGTTGTGGATTACTTGAGGATTGTGTATTTAGTGTAATTACTAAAAAAGGGAAAAATTATATATAAACTTAGAGCTTTCCTTATTTTCAAGCTTGATTGAATAATTTGTGACAGCCAGAAGTCCAACATTTTCTTGAAGTAAGCTCTCTCTACCTCGACAGTGTCACAATTACAAAGAAGCTACAAATAAGGATTGAAAGTAAAATGTTATCTTGTCTAGATCTTGTTTTTTTTTATAAGAAAGGCTTTCATCTTGATTTTAATGGATGTCATTGATAAAAAGCCTCCACTACCTTTATTGCATTTGCAAGATTTTTTACTAGTTTCTATGAGCATTCATTAATATCATATTTGCGTCAATGGACAAGATATTCCAATTTATTTTAGCGTCGCCTTCAATCTAGGACTTTTTTTACTTCGAATTCTTTATTATTATCCACTTCTATAAGAGGAGGTAGAAGTTGTCTTCTTCTTGGTATGTCTACTGTGTTATATAGTTCAAGAAGAGACATGTGAAATATTGGATGGATTTTTATTGATTCTAGTAGGTGTAAACAATATGCAACTGGATTGATTTGTGCAGAAATAGAAAATGGTCCATTCTATGATAGTCCAACTTGTCACAAAAATGAATGGTCTTAATATTGCGACGAAGTAATCATACCTTATCACTTGTGTAGAATGGTGGTTGTTCCTTTTGATAGACATCTACATTGATCTTTTGTTGTTCTTAAGTTTCTTTTAACTACATCTTTATGGTTGTATGTAGCTCTGATAAATAATTTGCCAAATCTTTTGTCATAAGATTATCAGCTTTTAAAAAGTCAAAAGTATGAAGTCATAGATGATAACCATAATTGGCAAAGAAAGATGTTTGTTTTGTAGAAGAATGTACCGTATTATTATAAGCAAACTCTGCCAATGGCAAAAGAGTTGTCTAATCATCTTGTTGGTAATTTATAATATATCTTAAATACTACTCCAAAACTTGATTAACGTTGTCGTAGTGTAAATGCTTATAGCATGTAAAAATTAGTTAGAACACATTAAATGTTAATAAATCTAAATGTATGTTAGAGTAGATAATAGATTAAATTAAAAAGAGTTGGTATGAAAAAACTTTATTTTATTTTCCTTATTTAGTATGATTATAGTAAATAAAAGTTATAGAACCTTAATGTTAAGTATGAAGCCTTGAGAGGAGATAGGGGCCTAAAGATGAAGATTTAAACTAATAGGAGGTTAATTGGGAGGGATGAAACCAAGGCATGGTTGGATGAAGGTAGAAATAAGGATCTTCATCCCCATTGGTCGAAATCCATGCCCAATGGGCTTTTAGGAGGCTGCCCGCGACCTTGATAAGGGTTTCGGCGACTTCAAAGAGGCCATTAAGAAATCAAAGGCAAGGATTGTAAATTTTAGGGGTTTGGCTACAATTTTTGTGCAAATTTTATAGGGTTTGGAGTTAGGATGAATAAGTTATAGCCGTTTGAAGTTAAGGTGTCAATTTAAGACCTACTGTTACTCTTTTGAGTTTAAGAGGAGTCTTACGGAAGCTTTTGGAGATCGGAAGGTGCGGCTGGAAGGGCAACTTCAAGACATATATCTTTTGCAAAGAAAATTTTGCATTTGGAATTTATGTGAAGGAGTTATAGGGAGTTAAAGACAGCGCATTCAAATCAAAGGCAGTAAGTGAGCGGTTTTGTTCAAAGTAGTGTTAGGAGCCATAACTGGAGTTTTCGAACGAAATTTTGGCTCAAACTTTGGAAGAATGTAAAAATTTGTGTTGAAAAGCTCTCTATACAAGTTTCGTGGAATTTGGACTTATGGTTTGTGAGATATGAAGAAAATTGCGCGCGGATATATAAAGATTAGGGTTTGAAGCGACTGTTAGGGTTTTGAAGATATCTCAAGATCCGCGACGAATTTGCGGTTGAAATTTGTTGTAAAAATTAATAACAACATATCAGTACTTCATATAAATTTTGATCTTATTTGAACGGTTGGATCAAGAGTTATGAGGTGTTGAGGTTCGGGAGAATTTCCACACAAGGATATACAAGGTTTTAGAGTACTTCTACCATATTTTGGGTGTTGTTGATTATTTAAGACTTAAGTATTTGGTGTAATTGTCCCAAAAGGAGAACTTATATATATAAAATTAGGATTTCCTTATTTTAAGCTTGATTGAGCAATTAGTGACAGCCAGAAGCCTAGCGCTTTCTTGAGGCAAAACTCTCTCTACTCCGACAACATGCTCTGTTTATCCATCAATTTGAGGATGGAATGCCAAAGATAGTTTTATATCTACTTTTTGAATCTTAAAAATAGTTTGTCAAAATCTTGATACAAATTGAGTTTTCCTATCCGATATAATATCTTTGGATAATCTATGATAGGAATAGATATTGTCAAGAAAGAGCTTAGGTATTTCTTCACCTGTGATAGATTTTGTACATGATATAAAATGTGCCATCTTGGTAAAACGATCTACTATCATGAGCATAGAGGCATGAAAATCTGAGATTAAAAGATCCGTGATGAAATCCATAAAAATAAAAGACCATGGTTGTTTTGGAATAAGTAATGGTTGAAGAAGTTTATAAGGTCAATAACAAGGAGTTTTTGATCTTGAATAAATATTGCATGACTGAATAAAGTCTTTCTCACCCTTCTACATTTGTAGCTACCAAAAATCACTGGATATAAGCTCCAAAGTCTTGTTGTATTCAAAATGTCCTTCTGCTAGAAAGTCGTGACATGCTTGAAGAACTCATAATTGTGCTTCTCATTTTGGAATATATAATAGACCTTCAAAATAGAGTAGGTTCTTTTTGAACTCAAATTTAGAAGTATCTTGGGACTTAGAAGAAAGATTCTTGATATTGTGAACAAAAAGTTCAGAAGACATACTTGATTGGATTTATTTCACAAGGCTCAAATCAACAATCAACATTGATTTTATTACTCAACGATGAAAATGTTCTAGCTTCAAGAAAATTATTCTTTGTTAATCAAAAGATGCATCTCTTTCTTTTGGTATAAGATAAGAATGTCTAAAAAGGACATTTGACAAATCTTGTTATTTTTTGGGTCGATATGTGATCTTGAAATCAAATCTTGATAAAGACATGCTCCAATAAGCTTGGCGATGATTTAAAATACGTGTTAACATGAAGTACTTGAGATTCTTGTGATTTGTATATATGGTGATTGAATTAGAAGCGCCTTCTAGATGATGACACTATTCTTGAAATGAATCCATGCTTGTAAGAAGCTCTTTGTTGTAGATTTCATAGTTAATCTCGGCTGCTAAAATTTTTCTAGAATGAAATGCCACTAGGTGAAGTTTATCATCTACTCCCATTAGTGATAATATAGTACTCAAAGTAAAGTCTGATGTATCTATTTTCATAAAAAAATGCCTTAAAAAGTTGATGCGATACAAGATTAGTACAAAAATAAAGGTTGATTTCAAAGTTTCAAAAGATGCTCCAATTTCTTTACTTTGCTCAAGTTTGTCTTTGCAAGTCAAATGTGTAAGTGGAGCAGCAACTTGAGAGAAGTCTTTGATGAAGATCCGATAATAGTTGGCAAAGCCCAAAAAATATTGGACATCTCTTATCGTTTTTGGAATCTTCTAATCCATAATTGTTTGAACTTTCTTAAGATCCATCATAAGTCCATCATTTGAAATGATGTATTCTAAGAAGTCGACTTAAGTAGTATAGAATACACACTTTTCTATCTTGGCATAGAGTCCCACATTTCTTAATTTTTGTAATACACGACAAATATGAAGTTCATATTCATTTGTGTTCTTAGAATAGATCAAGATGTCATCCAAATAAAATACAATAAAATCATTTAAAAACTCTCAGAAAACATCATTCATTAGATGTTGAAAAGCTGCCGATGCATTTGTAAGTTCAAAATGCATGACATTGTAATCAAAATATCCATACCTAGTTTGAAACACAGTCTTCCATTCATTTCTTTTTTTAATATGTACTAGATTGTATACTCTCTGTAAATCTATTTTTGTATAGATCTTAGCTTAATTCAGTTGATCAAGAAGTTCAAATATCAAAGATAGAGAATATCTATTCTTGATGGTGATCTTGTTGAGTCCTCGATAATAAATACATATCTACAATAATCCATTTTTTTTCTTCTCAAATAAGATTGGAGCTGCTGCTGGTGATTTGAAATGACATATGAAATTCTTAGCTAGATTTTCTTCAATATATTCCTTGAATTCAACCAATTCATTTTGTGATAAACTATAGATTGGTCCAAATGGCGGTTGTACTCTTTTTTGAAGGTCAATTGAGCAGTCATGGAGATGATGTTTTGGAAGAGTATTCATATTCTTTTTTTCAAATATATCTTGAAATTCTTGACATTGGATGAGGATGCCACTTAAAATCTTTACATCATTAGAAATAGGTGTGGTGTAAATGACACAAGGTGGTCTTTTTTTTGCAACATGTAAGAAAACTCTTGTACCTACAAACATAGGTTTAATTAAATTTGGATGAAGAGTTTGTGTATTTTTGAGTTTTTGTGAAGGAGATGTAGGTATTCCAAGTTAAAGTGTATTAGGGACATAATCCTTAGAACCTTCTAGAGACAAGTTTCTAGAATCTTCTAGAAGCAAGTCTCTGGAATCTTCTAAAAGCTTCTTAGTTGGTAGAAGATATTAGGGACATAGTCCTTAGAACCTTCTAGAGATAAGTTTCTAGAACCTTCTAAAAGCAAGTCTCTAGAACCTTCTAGAAGCAAGTCTCTAGAACCTTCTAGAAGCTTCCTAGTTGGTAGAAGTTGCTTGAGAAGCTTCCTAAATAGAAGTATATATTAGAATCGAGGCTGAAGAGTTCTTCAGTCTCGACAATACATCTCTTGGAGCTCTAGCTCACCTCTCTGGTATTGTTCTCATCTGATTAATCTAATTCTTGCGAGTTCTTCTTGAACTTCTTGTTAAATCTCAAGTCTGTATTTCTATGTCCGTGACAGTTTGTCAAGACTGCACTCACCTCAGATATCAGAGCTAGTTTCTTCTTTGTTAGAGTGTGGATTACCCCTCTGCTTGGAAGTATACTAGCATTTTAGAGGTTGCGAATTACCCTCCTCTAAACTAATACTTCTTTTGTTACAATATTGGAGTCTTATTCTTTTTGGAGAGAGTAGATTATCTCTTTTTTTGAAGCTCTTAAGGCATTTTAGAGGTTGCGGAATACCCTCCTTTAAACCAATATTGTCTTCTTGTAGAGTCATTTCTGTCCTTCTCTTAGAATGGCCGAGGGCCAAGACATTAGTATGACAGAAAGTTTGGAGTCCAAGTTAGATGCTATCATGGATGCCCTTCCTACATTATCGCAAAGAACTGCAGAGATTAAAGGAGTCGTGGCAAGGCTTCATAATGATGGAACATCTGGGATGGCACAATCTAGGTTGCACCAACCTCAAACTTCTGTACTTGGAGAAGCAAATTTGTCTCAGGTTCGACAAGCACCGTTGGTTCTACAACATAAAGAGCCCCGAGTTAGCCTTTCGGACAAGTTCGATGGTATGCGTTCCAAGTTTCGAGGATTCGTCAATCAAATCAGGTTGATAATAGTTTTACAGCCCGAACGCTATCCAACGAAGGAGTCTCGTGTTGGGCTTGTTGGAACCTTACTTATAGAACAAGCTCTATCATAGTTTATTCCTTTGTTTGAGAAACAATCGTCCATATTAAACAACTTTGAAACCTTTTTGGAGGCGTTTGCGGAAGCATTTGGTGAACACGATAAGGTTTGATGGACTACAACAAAGATCCGATCACTACGACAAGGGATGCGCTCTACATCAGTTTATGCATCGGACTTCAGGCAATTAGCATGCGACATCAATTAGGACAAAGAAGCATTGATGAGTCAATTCTATTGGGATTTAAGGGACAATGTGAAGGATTTGTTGTTAACTCTTTCTGATCCACAAACGCTCAACGAAGCTATTAGCCAAGCTGTGAAGTACGATAATCGCCTATTCCAACGCTGCCAAGACCAACGTTCAAGACAACATACGGTTTGCCACGCCCCAACTATGTCGGCAAGCAGCGTGAATTCATATTCAGAGGTAGAAGACATGTAAATTGATGCGGTACGTGTCAAATCCCTTACTCTAGAAGAAAAAAAGCGGCGTATGGAGAAAGGTCTATGCTTGTATTGTGGTGAAAAAGGCCACAAAGTTGGAAACTATCCCAAGAAGCAAAATCGACATATTGTCAAGACTAGGGACAGGTTTATTCAGGAAAAGGAGGATGCCCAGCCACAATAGGAACCAAGTGGCTGAATAGTGAAACATCACAATAACAACTAGGTTCCTTTCTTTCCGCTCAACCTGCCCTTTGTTTTATAATCCCTTTGTTTATTAGCCCTCAAAAACTGAGAACCTTAGCATTATTAGATTCAAAAGCATCTGCTTGTTTCTTAGATGAAGAATTTATGAAGCATCATAAGATCCCTTTAGTACAAAAATCCAAACTTGTTGACGTTGAGGTCATAGATGGACGACCTTTATTGTCTGGTAGTGTCACCTATGAATCAGAATCTATAGAAGTGACGTTTAAGGGCCATAGTAGTCATATTATTTTCAATATTATTAGAACCCCATCAAATCCTGTTATTCTTGGTCTTTCCTGGTTAAAAAAGGATAACCCATCCATAGATTGGAAGTTGTGATTGGAAGTAGATTCTTTGGACAATGTTGAGTAGTGTGTTTAGGTTCTCTATAATATAAGCATAATCCTTCTTGACCGCAACAAGCCTTTTCTTACTCAATAATAAGTTTAAAATGTACTATATCAATTAACATATCTTCTATTTCTGAATGTATGTATTGAGGAGATGTTGGTATTGCCATCAAATTGTAGTAACAATGAGGCCCATTTGTATGACTCTCAGATTGAAATTCAAAAAGTCGATTGTCACATTTTACAACAAAGTCAATTGCTTGACTCAATGCTTGAGGATCAAATAAGTTGAGCATCAATTTCTTTACTTCATATTTTAATCTATAGAAAAATTGGCTAATAAGGTTAGTATCATCTCACTTAATATCAGTTGCAAGTTGTTGAAACTATGAAGCATATAATGTTACAAATCAATTGCTTTATTGCAAAATACAAATCTTGTTGGTTGCAACACAAGTTGCATCATGTTCTCCATACATGGACCAGAATTCTGCCAAAAATGCCTCCGAATTATCCAATATTGGATCTCATCGTTCAAAGAAAGATGAAAACTACAATAGTACTGAACTTGAAAGAAATGTACCAATGAATCTAACTTGTGATCTTGGAATTAAATAGCTTTGAGGTTGAAATTCGATTACAACTTATACTTGATTGATAAATCTTCAAAATTTGGAACTTATACCATCAAACTTCTCGAACATGGCAACTCTTGGTTTTCTAATACTTGAAAGATGTTCCATCGTGGATGGATGGACATGATTTGGTACAGATGTTGAAGCAGCTCTAATCATCTCTATATCTTCACTTCTTGATATTCTTATTGATTCTTGTGGTGGTAAGCTAAGTTGGTGCATCACAAGCATCAATTCTCTCAATTGCTCTTGCATTTGTGCCATTACACTCTTCATTTCAACAAGCTTTGCCATAAAAATAATCAAAAAAATATCTAATATCACTCAATATAAGTAAAAAAAAGGACTTGAGGATAAAAAAAATACTAAAAATAATATTAGTTTAGAAGAGGATAATCTACAACTTCTAATATACTTATGCCTTATCATGAAAAAGAGATAATCCACTCTTAATCAAGACAAGACAAAGCTCCGATATTTTAAGTGTACTCTTGTCAATCTGTCAAGGACATGAATTAAAAGATGATGCATAAACCAATGAAATCCATATCAAAGAAAGAGTGAAAAAATAAAAATAATAAAGTATGTATATTAAAAGAAACTAGAAAGACTTATTGCCAAAAGATAAGAAAACTTGAGACTCTTGAAACTAAACTAGAAGCAAGAAAAGAATTGACAAGAGTGAAGAGGGCTTCACTCTTGTCTCTATTATTACTATCTAACTAGGGGCCATGTGACAATGTTCTATAGGACTTCCAATGTGTGTTGACTTTGTAGGATATATGTCTTAACTTACAAGGTAAGGTTTTTTATATGTGAACCACATAGTTAGCTTAATCTTCAAGCTAACAAAATATGTGGCACATGGCCAACTTGTTGATTACGTTTTTAATCCAAAAACTCAATTAAAGACACCTATGAAGTCAAAGCAGCATTTATGAAGCTTCTAGAAAGCTTTTATAGAAGATATTATAGAATTAATTTAATTTTACTTACTTCTACTTACTTCTACCTATTTATATAAGTAATTACTAGATTTCATGCATATGTCCATGACACATGGTTGGAAGAAGGTAAGGGATGGGAATCTTCATCCCTATTAGTCAAAGGCTATATTCTATAGGCTTTTAAGAAGCAATCAACGACCATAAGAAGAGTTTTTTAGAAATTTGAAAATGTAGTGGAGAATCAAAAGTTAAGATTTTAAGATTTAGGATTTAAACTATAATTTGGATGTAAAAATTAATGAGTTTGGAGTTAGATTAAAAAAATTATAGCGATTTGAAATTAAGGTATTATTTTAAGATGTTTTGTTGCTCTATTGAGCATATGAGGAGTTTTATGATAGTTTTGGAAATCAAAAGATATAATTGGAATGATAATTTTATAAATTACATCTTTTATGAAAGAATTGTTACATTTATAATTTAAATGAAGAAGTTATAGAAAGTTGAAGTGAGCACATCCAAATCAAAAGCAGTAAGTAAGTGATTTAATTGATAGTAATGATTGGAGCCATATCTTGAGTTTTTCGATGAATTTTTGGCTCAAACCTTTTAGATAAGGTAGATTAATATATTAAAAATCTATACATATAAATTCCATGGTATTTGAGTGCTTAATTCGTGAGATATGAAGAAAATTGGATGTAGGTATATAAAACTTAGGATTTGAAATTATTGTTATAATTTTGACAATATCTTAAGATTCACAACAAATTTGCAATTAAAATTTGTTGTGGTAGTTGTTAGAAGTATATCAATATGTCTTGTATAATTTGAGTATATTTGAATGATGAGATTGAGACATATGAGTTATTGAAGTTTTAGAATAATATTCCATAAAGATATATAAGGATTTAGAGTTTTTTTTTATCATATTTTAAGTATTTTTGGAAACTTAAGACTTATATGTTTGGTATAATTGCTCTTAAAAGTGATATATATGTATGTATGTATATATATATATATATATATATATATATATATAAAATTAGTCTTACTTATCTCAAGACCTCATTGAGCAATTAATGACAGTTAAGAGTCTAGTGCTTTCTTGAGGCAAATTTTTTCTATCTTAATAATATATTTAATATCACGACCTTGGAAAAAATTTCAATGTTTAGTGATATTTTTAGAGGTAGAAATAATTCTTGATGGTATTTCAAATATTTTATTTGAAGGAAGTTATGATGGCCTCAACAATGACCAAATAATAGGATAGTCTTCTTGTCATGGTATGGGATATTATCAATGGCTAAGAGGGCCTATCAACTATCTTCAAAGGGAATAAAGATTGGTGTATGTGGAAAATATAATTTGTTGCATCCTTGATTTCCTCAACATATGAAGAACACTCTTTATAGAACTTATCACTAGAAGGAAAGATAATATCATGAACATTCACGTGTAAACCAATAATTACCTATATGATTAGATAGAAGTAAGTAAAAGTAGGTTAATTCCATAATATCTTCTATAGAAGCTTCATAGATGCTTCTTTGACTTTATAGATTAGAAATATGGTCAACAACTTGGCTATGTACCACACATATTGGTAGCTTAAAGAACAAGCTAACTATGTGGCTCACATGTAAAAAAAAAACTTGCTTCATAAGCTAAGGCATGTGTCCTACAAAGTCAACACATATTAGAGGTCCTATAGAATATTGCAACATAACTCCTAATTAGATAATATATATAGAGGCAAGAATGAAGCCCTCTTCATTCTTTTTAACTTCTTTCTTGCTTCTAGTCTAGATTCAAGAATTTCTAGTTTTCTTATCATTTGATAACAACCATTCTACTTTCTTTTTAATATATATACTACTTTATTTCTATTTTGACACTTTTCTTTTTACACAGATTTCTCAAGTTTATGCATCTTCTTCTAGTTTATGTTATTGATAATTTGCCATAAACTTCTTACAATCACACTGCAGTTGCTATCTTTATGGAATGACTCTTAAAGCAACTTTATATGGTTGTGGTGTACTTTGATATTGATGTCCTAATACTTACATGAATCTTCTTTGATATTCTCTTTTATCACCATAGATTATTTTGTACCATTATTTCAAATTGAGATTTGCACTTCACATGGATTTTTTTGTAGGCTTTATTTAAGCTATTAGATACACAACTTATCATATCTACACTCTTCTATTCTCAAATAGATAGACAAATAAAGCTTGTAAATTGGACCTTGGAAGATATATTACGAGCATTTGTAGGAATTTACCATAATTGAAACAAGACATGGATAGAATATTTATATTATTCAAATATAGAGATATGTAATTAAAGTAGTTTTTGAGAAGTTTCTAGTATTGAAGTTAGAATGGTGATTCATGTAGAATCTACTATAGAACCTTTTAAAAAGGCTTAAGGTAATTATCATGATAGGATCCATATCTAGAATCTTCAAAAAAAAAAGTTATTTTGGTAGAGTCCACCATTAGAGATATTTTAAAAAGTTCCAAGATAATTGAACAAAGTATAAATAAAATTGGCTGAGGCCATTTAGGCATTTGATTAGATATGGCTTTAGACTCTTTCTCTTAATAAAGTTTGGTTGTTTTTTCTTATTCTGTTCTATTTGATTCTATTTGGTTTTTTTTTTTTTTTCTTTTTTTTTTTCTTTTTTTTTTTACTTATTTCTAACTTTCATACTCCATTCTATTTAATTATTTTAAATTTTGTTCTAGTGTGCTTGGTCTTACGTTGTGTTAAGATCTTTGTTATTATGGAATTGATAAGATTTTAGACCTTAAAGAATCCAGTCTTGTTTTAATAGTATCAGAGTGAGTGTTAGTCTGTTCTTTGGTAGTATGTTGATATCCACCATTTAGTTGAAAGTCAATTATTGTGATCACATCAAGTACTATTTTGAGGCCACGAAAAGCTATTTAAGAAGTCAACTAGAAGGGCAAAAGGTGTTACAATAGCAAATTTTAGCAAGAAAATTACAACATGGGAGACATGGCAAAGCAATCCTAGATAGAGATTCAAATACAATATCTCCTAGATTAGATAGCCGCTCTACAAGGATAAATAGAAGATCTAAGATAAGGGAGTGTGTCACGGACATACTCATAATTACATACACAAATATGTAGAAATAAATAAAAGTAAGTTAATTCTATGGTATTTGATATGGAAGCTTTTTAGAAGCTTCACAGATACTGCTTTGACTTCATAGGTGACTTTAATTGACTTTTTGGATTAGAAACGTGGTCAACAAGTTGGCCATGTGCCACACATGTTGTGAGCTTGAAGACCAAGCTAATTATGTGGCCCACACGTAGAAAAACTTGCCTTATAAGTCAAGGCATGTATCCTACAAAGTCAACACATATTGGAGGTCCTATAGAATATTGCCATGTAGCCCCTAGTTAGATAATATATATAGAGACAAGAGTGAAGCCTTCTTCATTCTAGTCAACTCCTTTCTTACTTCCAATCTAGTTTCAAGAGTCTTCATATTTTCTAGTCTTTGGCAGAAGCCATTCCAGTTTCTCTTTCAATATTCATACTTGTTTATTTATATTTTGTTACCTTTTTTTGAAAAAAGGCTCATTTGTCTGAATTGCTTTTCATCAAGTTCATGTCCTTGACAGATTGACAAGAGTACACTTACAATATCAGAGCTTTGTCTTATCTTGATTAAGAGTGGATTACCTCTTTTTCTTAATAAGATACAAGCATATTAGAAGTTGCGGATTATCCTCTTCTAAACTGATATTGTTCTTAGTATTTTATTTTTTCTCAAGTCCTCTCTTCTATTTGCCTTCAGCGATATTAGACATCTTCTCTTTTCTAAGTGTTATCATGGCAGAACTTGTTGAAATGAAGAGTGCAATGGCACAAATGTAAGAGCAATTAAAGGAGTTAATGCTTGCAATGCATCAACTCAATTTACCACCACAAAGAGCAACAAGATTGGCAAGAAGTAAAAATATAGAAATGGTTGGAGCTACTTCAACATCTGCACCAAACCATGTCCTTTCTCCTATGGTCGAACGCCCTTTCAGTGTTAGAGAATCAAGAATTGTCGTACTCGAGAAGTTTGATGGCACCAAATGCAAGTTTCGAGGATTTCTCAATCAAGTGCAACTTGTGATTGAACTTCAATTCCAAAGCTATCCAACTCCAGGATCGCAAGTTACATTCATTGGTACGCTTCTTTCAGGTTCAGCACTATCGTGGTTTTCATCTTTTTTTGAAGAATATGAGATCCAATATTCGATAATCTAGAGGCTTTTCTAGCAAAGTATTGATCCATGTGTGGAGAACATGATGCAATTTGTGTTACAACCAATAAGATCCATATTTTATAATAAAGTAATCGATCAATAATGTTGTACACTTCACAATTTTGACAACTTGCAACTGATATCAAGTGAGATGATGCTGCACTTATTAGTCAATTTCTCTATGGATTATAATATAAGGTAAAAAAAAATTAATGCTCAACTTACCTGATCATCAAACATTGAGTCAAGCAATTGACTTAGCTGTGAAGTGCGACAATCACCTTTTTGAATTTCAATCTGAGAATCGTACAAGTGGACTTCAACGTTACTATAATGCAATGGCAATACCAATACCTCTTCAACACATACATTCAAAAGTAGAGGATATGCAAATTGATGCAATACGTTTCAAATCTCTTACTGAGTAAGAAAAGACTCGTCGTCATCAAGAAGGATTATGTTTATATTGTGGAGAAGCAAAGCACACTGCTCAATATTGTCCAAAGAAACAACATAATCACAAAATGAGGAGTATGGTTGTGAAAGAAGATAATATGTCGAAAAACGAGTTTGTCCAACTACAATAGAGACCTTGCGGCTAGAACCTTGCACAATATCTAGTAAAGGTCTTATTTTCTCCTCAGGACCCTCTCTTTATTTTATATTAATTGTTATTTTAGGACCTAAATATTACAAAGCCTCTGCTTTATTAGATTCACGAGCCTCGACGTCTTTCTTAGATGAAGAATTTACTAAAAGACATAGCATATCTTTAATAAAGAAAACTAAACATATTCATGTAGAAGTCATGGATGGTCGTCCATTGTCTTCTGGAGATATTACTCACAAAATCCTTCCTATAGAAGTAATAATCAATGATCATAATAGCTTTGTAGTATTTAATATTATTAGATCTCCCTCTAATCCAATCATTTTAGGTTTATCGTGGTTAGAAAAAGACAACCGTCAAATAGATTGGATTTTTCGAACTCTTACTTTCTCTAAAAGTATAATTAACAGTGTAATTAATCAAGTAGAGAGCCATAAGTCCAGTTCAATTAAATCCATAATTATAAGTACAAAAGCTTTCTTGTATGCTGTTATGAAAGAATCACCATATATTATTTATGCCACATTTGGTTCTATTGGTGGAAAGACTTCAAGTGGCATTACAAGCCAATATCAAGAATTTCAAGATGTATTCAAAAAAAAGAATGCAGATACACTCCCAAAACATCGTCCCTATGATTGCTCAATTGACCTTCAAGAAGGAGCACAACTGCCATTCGGACCAATCTACAGTTTATCATAAAATGATTTTACTGAATTCAAGGAGTATATTGAAGAAAATCTAGCCAAGAATTTCATACATCATTTTAAATCTCCGACAGGAGCTCCAATTCTATTTGTGAAGAAAAAAGATGGATCATTGCAGATGTGTGTTGATTATCGCGGACTCAACAAGATTACTATTAAAAATAAGTATCCACTACCTTTAATATCTAGACTTCTTGATCAGCTGAATCAAGATCTATACAAAAATAGATCTCCGGAGAGTATACAATCTAGTACGCATAAAAAAAGGAGATGAATGGAAGACTGCATTTCGAACTAGGTATGAACATTTTGAATACAACATCATGCCTTTTGGACTTACAAATGCACCAGCAACTTTTCAACATTTAATGAATGATGTTTTTCGAGAGTTTTTGGATGATTTTGTAGTCTGTTATTAAGACAACATCTTGATCTACTCTAAGAATTAAGAAGAACATGAATTTCATGTTTGTCGTGTGTTACAAAAATTAAGAGATGTAGGACTCTATGCCAAAATAAAAAATTGTGTATTCCACACTACTCAAGTCGATTTCTTAGGTTACATCATTTCAAATGATGGACTTATGATCGATCCTAAGAAACTTCAAACTATTATAGATTGGAAGATCCCAAAAAAGGTAAGAGATGTCCAATACTTTTTGGATTTTGCCAACTACTATCGGATCTTCATCAAAGACTTCTCTCGAGTTACAACTTCACTTACACGTTTGACTTGTAAAGACAAATTCCAATGGAATCAAGAAGCGGAAGTTGCTTTTGAATCTTTGAAGACAGCGTTTGTTTCTGTGCCAATCTTGTATTGTGTTGATTTTTTCAAAGCATTCTTTATAGAAACAGATGCATCAGACTTTGCTCTGGGTGCAGTTTTGTCACAAATAGGAATAGATGACAAAATTCATCCAAAAGCCTTTCATTCAAGAAAATTCTTAGCAGCAGAAATCAATTATGAGATCCATGACAAAGAACTTCTTGCAATTGTGGATTCTTTTTAAGAATGGTGTCATTATCTAGAAGGCGCTTCTAGTCCAGTCACCGTATATATGGATCACAAGAACCTCAAGTATTTTATGTCAACACGTATATTAAATCATCGTCAAGCTCATTGGAGCATGTCTTTATCAAGATTTGAGTTCATCATCACTTATCGGTGAGGAAAACAACAAGGTTTGTCCGATGCCTTGTCTAGACGTTCTTATCTTGCACCAAAAGAAAGAGATGCAGCTTTTCAGCAACAAAGAATGATTCTCTTGAAACCGAAGCAATTTCATCTTCAAGCAATAAAATCAACGTTGACTGTTGATTTAACTTTTCTTAAGCAAGTCTAGTTAAGTATGTCTTCAGACCCTCTTATTCATGATATCAAGAATAATTCTTCTAAATCTCATGATCCCTCTAAATTCAAGTTCAAGAAAAACCTATTTTATTTCGAAAGATGCTTATATGTTTCAGAAAGAGAAGCACGTTTAAGAATTCTTCAAGCTCGTCACGACTTCCCAGTAGTAGGACATTTTGGATATAATAAGACTTTGGAGCTGATATCTAGAGGTTTTTGGTGGCCTCAAATGTGGAAGGTAGTCAAAGATTTTGTACAATCATGCGATATTTCCTCAAGATCAAAAACTCCTCATTATCGATCTTTTAGACTCATTTAGCCATTATCCATTCTAGAACAACCATGGTCTTCTGTTTCTATGGACTTCATCACAGATCTTCCAATCTCAAGTTCTTATGACTCTATATTCGTGATAGTAGATCGTTTTACCAAGATGGCACATTTTGTACTATGTACAAAATCTATCACAGGTGAAGAAACAACTAAGTTCTTTCTTGACAATATCTATCGCTATCATGGATTACCCAAGGATATTATATCAGATAAGGGAATTCAATTTGTATCAAGATTTTGGTAGACTCTTTTCAAGATTCTAAAAGTGGATATAAAACTATCTTCGGCATTCCATCCTCAAACTGATGGACAAATGAAGCGTGTTAATGAAGTTTTGGAGCAATATTTAAGATGTACCATTAACTACCAACAAGATGATTGGACAACTCTTTTGCTTATAATAAAACAGTACATTTTTCTATAAAACAAACACCTTTCTTTACTAATTATGGTTATCATCCACGACTTGATACTTTTGACTTTTCAAAAGTTGATAATCCTACTGCGAAAGATTTGGCAATTCATTTATCAGAGTTACATGCAATGATAAAGGCACAGTTAAAAGAAGCTCAAGAACAACAAAAGGTCAATGCGGATGTCTATCGAAAGGAATAACTACCATTTCTCTTGGATGATAACGTATGGCTACTTCATCGTAATATCAAGACCACTCGTCCTTGTGACAAGTTGGACTATTGAAGGCTTGGACCATTTTCTATTTCTGTATAAATCAATCTAGTTGTATATCATTTACATCTATCGGAGTCAATGAAAATCCATCTAGTATTCCACATGTCTCTTCTTGAACCATACAAGACAGTGGACATACCAAGAAGACAACAAGCTCCACCTCCTCATATAGAAGTGGACAATAATGAAGAGTTTGATGTAGAAGAAGTCTTAGATTCAAGGCGGTGCCAAAATAAATTGGAATATCTTATCCATTGGTGCGGATATGATATTAGTGAATGCACATGGGAGCCAATAAAAAATCTTGCAAATGCAACAAAGGCGGTGGAGGCTTTTCATCAACGACATCTATCAAAATCAAGATAAAAACCTTCTTTATAAAAGAAACAACATCTAGGCAAGATAACATTCTACTTTCAATCGTTGTTTGTAGCTTCTTTGTAGTTGTGACACTCAAGAGATGGAGAACCAACAACCAGCGGATTTGACTCAAGAGCCTTCATTTGCTGACTTATCGGATGAGACATTACGATTGTCACAACCTTCAAGACGACGCAATCGAGATGAAGATCTTCAAGAACGACATGTTCTTCCTCGAATAGATGGCGAGATACAACGCGTTTGGTATCACGATTCGGGAAGGGACTCCCAATGTTTGGTGATTGTGCTAGAGGTAGGAACAACTCCTGATGGTGTTCCAAATATTCCATTCGAAGGAAGTTACGAAGGCCTCAACAATGATCAAATAACTGGATGGTCTTCCCGCCCTAGTATGGGACACTACCGGTGGTTGAGAGGCCCTATCAATCATCTTCGAAGAGAATAAAGATCAGAGTATGTGGCAAATACAATTCGTCGCATCATAGATTTCCTCAACATATGATGACCGCTCCTCGTGGAACTCGTCCCTAGAAGGGGGGGTAATGTCATGGACATACTCATAATTACATATATAAATATGTAGAAGTAAGTAAAAGTAAGTAAAAGTAAGTTGATTCTATAGTATTTGATATGAAAGCTTCCTAGAAGCTTCATAGATGCTGCTTTGACTTCATAGGTGTCTTTAATTGACTTTTTGGATTAGAAACGTGGTCAACAAGTTGGCCATGTGCCACACATGTTGTTAGCTTAAAGACCAAGCTAACTATGTGGCCCATACATAGAAAAATTTGCCTTGTAAGTCAAGGCATGTGTCTTACAAAGTCAACACATATTGAAGGTCCTATAGAATGTTGCCACGTAGCCACTAGTTAGATAGTATATATAGAAACAAGATTGAAGCCTTCTTCACTCTTGTCAACTCCTTTCTTGCTTCTAGTCTAGTTTCAAGGGTCTCTAGTTTTCTTGTCTTTTGGCAATAGCCATTCCAATTTCTCTTTCAATATACATATTTGTTTATTTATATTTTGTTACCTTTCTTTAAGTGAAGGTTCACTTGTCTGAATTGTTTTTTCATCGAGTTCCAGTCCTTGATAAGCTGACATTTGTTCGGCTAAAATTGAATAAGCCTAATACATATTCATGGACCTTAAGGCAAGAAGATGTATTTTAATGGCTATCAACATGCGATACTACCTGCAATTATTTGAGGCAAATACTAGCAAAGGAATTATATATACCTCTAGTTATTTGAGAGATGCAGCAGTTATTTGGTTGCAACATCGAACTCAAAGCTATAAAATTTAAGGCAAATTTTGTAATTGAGAGGAGTTTGAGACCAAGCTTAAGAGTTAATTTTGGTCGATCAATGCGAAGAAGTTAGGATGTGATCAGTTGGCTAACCTTATACAATCCAAGTTCTTATAAAATTATGTTTCTCGATATTATATTATAGTTACTTATAGTATGTAAAAATTAATTAAAATATATATTATATTTGAAAGTCTTAATGTGAATTAGAATAGTTAATAAGTAAATTTAAAGAGAGTTGATATAAGAAAATTTATTTGGAGATTTATCTATTTTGATTATAGTATTTATATTATGTAAGATTTAGATTTTTAATATAAAGCTTAAAAAAAAGTTGTAGTCTAAAGTTGAAATTTTAAACTATTAGGAAGCTTATTGAGAAGGATGAAAGCAAGGTATGGTTGGATGAAGGTAAGGAGTGAAGATCTTCATTCCTATTCGTCAAATGTCATGTCCAATAGACTTCAAGGAGACTATCTGAGGCCTTATTAGGAATTAGGGTTTTTCTTCTGAGGTCATTTGAGCTTTGGAGACTAGAATCAGTAAGTTTAGATTTTTGAATATGGTTTGGGTACAAATTTTGTGTTATTTGGAGTTTTTATGAAGGAGTTATAGACACTCAAAGTTAAGGTGTCAATTTTGTACCTATTATCACTCTTTGAGGCATAACATATTCTTATAGAGAGCAACAAAGGATCGACAACTAGGATCAGAGAGCACTTTTTTGTCTATACTTTTTATACATTGTTTGATGAATTTTAAGTCTAGATGGAGGAGTTATAAGGTGTTGAACACATCACATGTAATTCAAAGATAGTAAGTAAGTTATTTTGTTGATAGTAATGGTTGGAGCCATATCTTGAGTTATTAGATGACTTTTAGCTCAAAATTTCTACAAGTATGTATTATTAGGTTAAAAAGCTATAAATTAAAGTTTCATGGTATTTGACTACTTAGTTTGTGAGATATAAAAAAAATTACTTTCAATTGTATGTAAGCAAGGGGTTGAAGCTACTATTAGGATTTTGGCAATATCTCAAGTTTTTTAATGAATTTACAATTAAAATTTATTTGGATAGTTGTTGAAAGTATATTAGTACTTTGTGTAAAATTTTAATTTTTTTAGACAATTAGATCGTGAGATATGAATTTTTAAAATTTAAAAAATATTTTTCATAAAGATATATAAGGTTTTAAGATATTTTATCATATATTTGGGTGCTTTTTTTCTACTTAGGCTTATATTTTGATGTAATTATCCTAAAAAAAAATATTATATATATAAACTTAGAACTTCAATATTTTAAACTTGATTGAGTATTTAGTGGCAACTAGAAGTCTAATGCTTTCTTAAGGCAAACTCTCTTTGTTCTAGTACTGGTTCAAGTCCCTATGTCTCCAAATTGCCAGTATTTTATAGGCAAAGATGATGGATCAATTTATACAAGGGTTGAAACTTGTGGTCTAGCAAGATGTGAAATTAAAGAATCTAGAAACATTTAAGGAGACAGTTAGGATTCTAAAGAAAGTTGATGCTATAGATTTCAATATTAAAGGGTACAACTTATAGGAAGGACTCCTATGCCACTAGCCAATACTATGGTGCAACAACCAATAGAGATTGATGCTCTATAAAATGAAACAAGGCTCAATTCTTTAAGGTCTAAAATCTTATTAACTCCATAACAACAAAGATCTTAGCACAACGTAAGACCAAGTATACTAGAACAAAATTAAAAGTAACTAAATATAATAGAACGTGAAAGTCAGAATTAAATAAATGAAAATAAAATCAAATATAATCAAACAGAATGGAACAAGAAAAAACAACCAAACTTTATTGAAAAAAAGAATTTAAAGCCATGTGTAACTGAATGCCTAAATGGCCTCAACCAATCCTATTTATACTTTATTCAACTATCTTGAAACTTTTTAGAATGTCTCTAATAATAGGTCCTATCAAGATAACCATCTTTTTAGAAGATTTGCGAGATGGGCCCTATCATGATAATCACCTTAAGTCTTTTTAGAAGATTCTATGGTAGATTCTATATGAACCATAATTCTAACCTCAATATTAGAAACTTCTCAAAAATGACTCCAATTATATTTCTTTATATACAAATAATATAAATATCCTATCTATGCCATGTTATAATAATAATTGAGATGAATATTTGATACCTTTGGAATTTACTGACCTTGATAGTATTCAAGCAAGTACTAGTTATTTACAATACTTCCTTAATATCAATCAACATTTAATTATGTTGGAAATTTTTTTTTGTCCCATTGATACCAATAACTCAACAATGGATGAGTTTATATAATGACTTAGAACAGTCTTACGAGAGGCATAGCACTGCCCCCTTATTATATAGAATTAATAGAAGAAATATGCAGATAATCACCAATAATACAAGATCTTTCAAAAGAAAGATCAAGGATTATTATCCAATGCCAATTTTCTACTTGCTACATCAATTGAAGTACGTAAGCTGGTGCCTTGATGGCTTGGATCTTTTTGTATTTCTACAATGATTTCTGATGTTCCATACCTCCTTGAGCTTTCAGGATATATTTAGATCTATTTGGTCTTTTATGTTTTGAAACTTAAAGAATTTTATACTAAACCGAGGCTCTTCTTAGATCAACCTCAACTACCACCACCACCAATTGTGATTGATGATTAGTAGAAATATGAAGTAGATAATATTTTGGAGTATTGTTATTTTTGTCGTGGCAATAAATATCTACAACTTTAGTATAAAGTCATTTAGAAAGGTTATCCTATCCACAATGCAATGTAAGAATTTTTATAGAATCTAATTTATTGTCTAGAGAAAATTTGGAAATACCATTAGAATCAAAATAAAGACACTTCGTTGTTGGAATAGAGAGAATTTGCCTTAAGAAAGTATTAGGCTTCTGGCTATCACTAATTACTAAATTAAGCCTCATGATTATAAAAAATATCAAGTTTATATATAAATTTGCTCATATAGGGATAATTACATCAATATATAAGCCCTAAGTACCAAAGATCACCAAAATTTTGATAAAAATACTATAAAACCTTGTATATCCTTAATATGAATTTTTTCTAAACTTCAATAGCTTATATCTCACGATTGAATTGTCCAAAAAATCCAAATTTTACATAAAGTACTGATATACTTTTAACAACTACTATAACAAATTTTAACTTCAAAATTCATTATGAATCTTGAGATATTACCAAAACCCTAACATTAGCTTCAAACCCTTACTTACATACATCCATGTGTAAATTTCTTCATATCTCACAAACTAAGTGTCTAAATATCAAAAAATTTAAATATATATATATATATATAAATATATATATATATATATAAATATATATATATATATATAAATATATATATATATATATTTTTAATCTAATAACGTATGATTTTGTAAATTTTGAGTCAAAAATTCATCCGAGAATTCAAGATATGGCTCCAACCATTACTATCAACAAAACGACTTAATTATTGCTTTTGAATTACATGTGCTATCTTCAATGCTCTATAAATTCTTCATAAAAACTTCAAATGCAAAAAATCTTTCTTAATGGATGTAGATCTTAAAATTACTCTTGTGACTAACCTCTTGATCTCCAAAATCCATCATAAAACTTCTCGTATCTTCAAAATAGTAATAGTATGTCTTAAAAAGACACTTTAATTTCAAACGGCTATAATTTTTTCATCCTAACTCCAAATCTTCTAAAATTTATGCACAAATTGTAGTTCAAATCGTAAATCTTGAAATCCTTACTTTATATTCTCAAATACTTCCTTTGAAATTTCCAAAATCCTTATTATGGTTGCAGATAGCCTACTAAATATCTATTGGGCATGGCCTTTGATCAGTAGAGATAAAGATCTTTATCTTTTGCCTTCATTCATCTATTTCTTCCTTTCATTCTTCCAAATAAGTACCTTAGAGGTTTAAATCTTCACCTTTGAGTCCCAATCTTCTCTTTAAGTTTTATACTAAAAATCTAAATCTTATATAATTTAGATACTATAATCAATATAAGTAAACCTTAAAATAAATTTTCTTACATCAATTCTCTTTAAATTAACATACTAACCATTCTAAAGTACATAAACACTTATAAATATATTATCTATTTTATTTAATTTTTACATATTATAAAAAATTATAATATAATACCATATTAATAGAGGAAGATTAATTATAACGAGACATTTATATTATTAACATATAAAAATAAGTAGTTGGAGCTGTTTTAAAGAAGTTTATAGAAGTTTCTAGAATTGGGACTAGGTTGGTGGTCCATGTGGGATGTACCATAGAATATTTTAGAAGGGCTTAAGACAATTATTTAGGTAGGACCTACTTTTAGAATCTTTTAGAATGAAGAGTTATTTTAATGAGGCCTAATATTAGGGACATTCTAGAAAGTTTCAAAATAATTGGATATAGTACTAATAAGACTAGCCAAGGCCATTTGGATATTTAATCAAGTATGGCTTTGGTTTCTTTCTCTCAGTTAAATTTGGTTTGCATTTTTTTTCTTCTATTCTATTCTATTTTCTTTTGTTATGTTCAATCTTTTGTTATTCCATTTTGTTTAATTTTTTTTAGTTTTTTACTGGTTTGCTTTGTCTTATGTTGTAATGGAATTTAAGTTGCTATAGATTAGAAGAGTTTTAAATCTTAGAGAGAATTTAGTCCCATTTCACTAATTAATCTATTATTTGGTTACTCAATGCTTAGCATTAAGTGACACTTCTATTGTAAATACAACTTTGAGAACAATCTTACTCATTACAAGGCCTAATTTATTACCTACAAATTCTCTTAACAATAAGGCATTGATTACATCAATTCTTTTTTACTTGTAATTAAAAAAAAAAATTCCAAAGTTATTATCCGCCTTTGCTACTATTTATAATCACTACATCTATCAAATGGATGCAATATAAAGTATAATTTATATATTTTTCTTTTATCTTATAGTCATATTATAATACGATACCACTTTCAAATATTTTTTTTGGTACCTTCTTGAAATTATAACTATTGGCCTTATCTATAACAACAACTACTTTAATCTTTTTTCTTGTCATAATTTGCAAGGTTGTGGTTATGAGGATTGGATAAAGAACAAATAAATTTATTCTAATACTATCCAATGAAATATTATTTTAATAGGTTAAATAAAAATAAATGTCAGGGACATGAATTTCAAAAAAAGAGAATCCTCAATATACTCTTGTATCACTTAAGAGAACTAGAAAGTCATTCAAAAGATAATATAATATTAACTAGAATGGCTATTACCAAAAACAAGAAGACTAGAAAGTCTTGAAACTAGACTAAGGACTAGAACGACATTGATAAGAGTGAAGAAGACTTCACTCTTGCCTCCTTATATACTTATAACTAGAAGTTACGTGGCAATGTCCTATAGGACCTCTAAAACATGTTGACTTTGCTAATCACATGTCTTAACTTGCAAGGCAAGTTATCTATGTATGTGCCACATAGTTAGTTTATTCTATAAGCTACTACTTGGAGTTAACTTGTTCTACAAGCTACCAATACGTGGTTAGCTTGTTGGCCAAGTTTTTGACCTACAAATATATCTAAAGTCAAAACCATGTTTATGAAGCTTCTAGAAAGCTTCACTAAAAGTCTTTATGAAATTAATATATATTTACCTACTTCTATCTAATCATATAAGTAATTATTGAAGTAATTATATATGTCCATGACAATAAAAGACTTTGCCCCACTTCTTGCGTATCTATTTTACTTATAAGCAGTAAGGAAGTAATAAGTGGAACATATTAGATAAGAAAGATAGAATTAATTTATAATAAAGAGAAAATATGTTAATAAATTGATATGAAATAGTATTGTGTGAGCACTTAATACTGCAATGTGATATTGATATAAAGGTATATATATTTGATATACAAATAGGTATGTTGATTATAAAACTAAAATAAAATAAAGTATATTTATTTAATATAAAATAGTATTATATTTAAAAGCTTTTAAAATTTAATAATTTTATTGTTTACTTTTAATAATAATAATATTTTTTAGAAATTATTTAGTTTATTTTTTTTCTTTTGTGAATATTAGTAATATTTTTGACAAAGTATAATAATTAGTATACATTTTTAAATTATATTACAATATTTACAATTTATTATAAGCTTTGAGTAGTTCTAAAGAGATTTCATTAAATAATTTTGTACTAAATTTTTTTCTTAAGGTTTTATCAAACACTATGAAAATTTAAAAATTCTTTGGAAGAGTGTATTGTCCTAAATCATAAACTATAACACATCAGGAATCTTTTAGAGATATATTGAAAAATAATGATTTATATATAGATTAAAAATATATTTTTAATAATCTTCATATTATGATTTGTAAAATTTTATAAAATAAAATTTGTAATATTATACTAAAAAATTAGTAGTAAATATATTTTTATATTCCAAAAAAATCTTCCTCAAAAGAAGATATTCACGTTTTCCTCCCACGTAGATTTTCGGATTCTTCACCATTGCGAATGACAAAGCTTAAGGGTTATATCCCCGGACGAATGAATCTAACGGATGACAAATGGATGAATGTACCATGCTAACAAGTTCAGCAGCTGAAAAGGAGTGGTGTGTCACCTGTTTAACTGCTGAAGCATGAATACATTCATCCACGTAGACAGACACTGGATGAATGTAGAGTTCGGAAATGCGGCATTGGAGGACCTCGGAGGCGACTGAGGAGCGAGCAAGCGAGCACAGTGTGGATAAGGCCGCGATCATCATCTTCTTCTTCGAATGCACCCCAATTTGTGTCTCGATCGGTGTTTTTAGGCCCCTGCAGTATCGATCTGCGTGGATGCTTCTTACATGAACGCTACCAGTTCGCGAATAAAGGTGCGTGTACTGCATGGCCATCAAATTTTAGTGTGTAGAAGAGAGTGTTATCAAAAATGGCTTACTCTCGGCTTCAACGGCTTCTGAAGTCTGTTTTCGCTGCCGGTTTGCATCTGTTTGCCGGCGTAATTTAACGCCTGCTATAGCATTTCGAGCTTGCTTTGTGGCACAATCTCAAAGCATACGAATATTTGAGTCGGAACAGTTAGAGTTTCGAATGCTGTGATTGGAACCTAATTTTTCTTGTCTTGCTGATTAATCATGAATGTCCTCACTTTCCGAGCATTGTTGTGAATTATTTGAGATGTCCCTCGAGCACAAGTTGCCTAGTTTCATTGAATGTAGTACGAGGATACGTGAGGATCATTTGAACGTTGCGCTTACAGAAATGGCACTTGAATCGGGATTTGAATTGTATTGAGCTCACAAGTCTTGTGTCCTTAATTTGTCAGGAACCTTTGATCTCCTAGTGTTGAAACACTGGAAGGGAATTTCGGATAGAAAGGAATGAAGGCGATGGTGTTGTCACTTCAATTTTGATCTTACAATCGCCTGTGCAAATTCCCTGTGGACTTCCAGGTAAAACCGCTGCTGAAATTTATCTATTTCGAGAATAGTAGAGTTACGGATTTCTTATTATTTTTTGTCTAGAATGTTTGTTTCATGAAGCTTTAGAGGATTTGGTTGGCCTACAGAATTACTCTAAATCCTTACGCCCCTTGAAGCTACTGAATGCACTTTGGCTGTACCAATTATTGGTTGGATTATCATCCAAAACTACAGGGTTCCACTAGACATCGTCTTGCAATTTCTCCTAACGAGATTTGCGAAGAACATAGCACTTGCAGTTTTTTTTTCTTGTTCGCCGAGGGCAATGTGTCCACGGCTTCGAGGTAGACCTCGCTAGAAACTTTTTCTGAATATCAGCGATGATTTTAACGTTACCGTAGCTTGGAAAAGGTAAGCGAGGGGCGCGAGAGTAGCGAAGTTCAACCATACCATGGCGGCCCTTGCTATTGCTAGTGTCCCCACGAAATGTTTCGTCCCTGCACGAGAGACTGCGCCTCGGCCATGCCATCTGGAAGTCCACCAAAGATTTCAGCTACCTGCCGCTCGGTTAATCTTCCAGCGTTGTTGTACACTAAATGCACCTCGATTTTCCGAAAAGAGCTTTCGTAAACATTTTAATTACGTCACAGCTGCTGGCAGTGGCCAAAATCTATCGACAACGAATTTGAGTAAGGACGCACAGGGAGAAGAACCAGGTAATACAAGGCTGCTTTCAAGTTGCAAAGTTTTATGTATGAGGGATTTGTCCTTACTCCTTTTCAAGTCAGCCTTTTGTTCGTATGAATGTTGTAGTATCATGTACATGATCAATAAGTCAATTTATCAACATAGAATTTATCACCCGCATCAGGGATCAGTGCTTGTCTTGAGTATTGCACTGTGCATAATCGTCCACATGAAATTGATTTATGAGCATAATAATCGCTTCTGTACAGTGGCTGAAGAACCAAGTCCAGATTTTGACCTATTATTGAAGGTAAGATGCTTTGTGCACGTAGCGTTCTTTCCAATTGCATAGAATCTCAGGGCTTCTAGCATTGAACCTCCTTCCCCTTAATTCTACGAGACATTGATCATGTACTAGGTTTTGAGAATTTGGCTGTGTCTTTTCTTCTCTTGCAGATCTCATTTTTGTTTTATCACTATCCTTTAGATTGTGTAATTCGGCAGGTCAATCTGAAGGGCAAAGGTTTTATTTTCAGGCTTTCACAATATTACTCTAATTGTGAGGAGCTAGTTTTCATTACCGACGTTTTCTATCCACTACTAGTCATTAGATCTAATCATGTCTCTTCTTTCTTTGCAGGAAAAGGCAGATGAACTGCGAGATGAACTGCAGGGAACCTGCATATTTCTTATCGGTAAAAGGCTCAAAACTATATCGCCGTGAACAAATCGATTCAAGTAGAGATTTTTAATTTTGAATTTTACTCGATTCACAGCTTATGTCTAAGGCTATTCATTTTTAGGTATGATGGACAATGGAAAAGCTTCCGTAGGGAAGATGTTAGCGAAAGAGCTCGGCTACTACTTTTTTGACAGGTTTTTATTTACCTTTCTTAGAATTATTACCCAAAAAATTTACATTTTGGCTCGCTATACGAACAATCTGGCGAATACCTAGTTGGTTGCAGTGGGTCTTACTTTGTCTTTCTTAATTTACTTGCCATGTTCGTGTGTACTTCGCAGCAACGACCTAGTACAACAGGCGGCAGATGGAGAAGAAATATCTGAAAACGAGGAGGGCTATAGAGAGGCCGAGGTACATTTTAACTGGAACCGATTTCTTCCTTCACATGCTCTATTGATAATATAGACGAGTATCCCAAGTTCCACGCATTCAGTGCGTCGCTTGATGAAGAGTTGTGATGTAGGGTGTACTGGTTTTTTCTTTTTTTCTCTTTTTCAGTCATCCCCTTTCGGGACGTAGTTCTTGAGTTACTGCATTATTGAGTCCTTACTCGATTTTATGACATCTTTTTGACCAGTGATGCTTTGATGTGTAGACTGAAGTGCTCAAACAACTGTCTTCGATGGGTCGCTTGGTCGTTGCCACAGGGGCTGGTACTGTACTAAATACAGAAAACTGGCAAGTATACCCATATGTTCTAAACTTGCTCAATGTTTCCTAATTCAAGGCTTGGTGATGGATGCATGGGTTTGGAATGGAATAGGGACTCTGCCTCACGCATTTGTCCATAGATTTATAAACTTCAAGATGGAGTGGCCTGGGATGGATTTATGAAGCTTAAATTTTAATCACTTCAATTCTTTCTTGGCGTGTCAAACTTATATGTTCATGCCCTAGAAGTAGCATATGAACTGCTCGTTGACCTCCGCGTGCCTACGCAGGGGTTATCTAAGGCATGGTATAGTTGTGTGGATTGATATCCCGGTGGAGACTGTAGCCAAGGATGCCAAGACTCGACAACTTCTAGTTCCAAACAGTTCAGATGATGAGGTATATACCGTAGCTATATGTTATTTTCTCTCAAGTACGAAAAGGATCTAATTATCATACGGGTTCGAACTAGGGCTGGGTTACACCTTGCATTGAGAAGCTGCACTGTTACAATTGTTCAATACAGCTTTTGTAATGTTGAAATTGTAATCAGAAGGTTGGCGCTGGGAAGGTGTAGCCGAAGAGCATTACTAAAGTTCATGTATTGACAGGCTTTGTCTAAATTAACTAAGATGTACGAGGAGAGGAAAGAAGTATACATGAACGCAGATGCCACGGTGTCAATTCAAGGTGCTTGGAATATCGATTTTGATGGTGTTTTATTGAGTAGCTGCTTGTTCATAATTTATAGTTCCGCTACAATTGTTGTGCATCTTCGGGTAGAAATAAATGCTCGTGCAGAGCCAATTTCTGATACTAAGTTCTTGTTATGTATTGTGGTGAGAGACAGTCTTACCTGCTCAGTTAGGAATCGAAGACTCTTCCTTGGTAACCCCAGCCATGACTGCGCTACAGGTTGGATAATCTTTCCTTTGTCATGAGATCGCATGACGCTTTACATACAAATATGCATGTCCCCTTGATGATGATTCAGGCAGGTCAGATTTGAGCTGATTCTCTGCTTTTTTTCCATCAAGATGTCTCGATGGAAATACTTATGTGAATCCATTTTCTTCGTGTTGGTGACAGGTGCTGAATGCAATTAGACTATTGGTCAAGGAAAAGCAAGCTAAAAATCTGCGCTTCTAATCAAGCACGCACTTTGTTGTCACCCATTTCAAGCAATGTGAAGAATCTTTTCCAGAGAAATGACAATGCACGAACCCGTGATTGAAGGAAAGAATGAACACGTCATGCATTTAGCAAATCACAACAACCAATCTACCATCACACCGCAGTAGAAGCTGTAAAACGTTATAGTTTTGCCTTGCTTCGTTCGAACCAGCACCAATTTTCCATGTAGGATAGTCTTTAGAGATGTACATACAGCACCACCGTTGACTATTGCTATTTTTTACAAGTGCTATTCGACTGTGAATTCGCAAGAGAGAACCAAACAGAGATTTCATTCACGGCTATCATGACATGAAAAGTTTCATCAGGCATAGACCTGACTTTTTAAAATTCGTTGTCATGGAGTATATGAGAAGGGCTTCCTTTCCCACCTCACCACTGCTCTCCTTAAATTTCCGAGATCAACACCACACTGATTGTCTCTGCCACACTGATAGTTCGGGAATCGACTGACGTTCCAACAAATAACTGTAAGGATGGAGATCTCCTGTGAGGAAGAAATCTCGCGTAGAGCAACAAAATGCACTTCAAACACAATACTCGCCAGTATGTTTCTGTAATCAGATTGATAACGGAATGGTTGGCAGGACGGAGCCCAGATGAAGGTTGGGTACGAATCCTTTTGCGAGTTGCCATTTGGTGGCAGCCAGCAACGCAGAGGATAACCAAAAGAGTCCGAAAATCTCTAGTTCGTCGTTCGCAGGGGCAACGCTTGCGGCACTTCAATATCTCCATCGTGTTCGTTGCGCGATTGTGATTTCTAGGCGAAACAGACAATCCTTTCATTCACGATGATTCCGCTCTGCTGCTCTTGTCGTCCCCAGAGTCACCTCTTTCAAGTCTTTGCCAAACCTGCCACTACTTCACCTAGAATCAGCCACCCAATTTGCAGAAATGACTCCAGATCAAGCGCTACTAAGGGTTCTTCTAACGCTGTTGCAGACCGAGTAGAATTGGGAAGAACTGGCGCAACAATTATCCGGAACGCGGTATGCACAGTGATGAGTGCGGCGACATTGATGTGGAACTTACCGGAAATGGCCGTGGCAGCCACACCTTATTCCCAGTCTCAGACTCAAACGGGGCGTCTGCAGATAGGTCTTCTCAACGGGTGAGCTTTCTGGCATTCTAGCCCTCTCCTTAATGCAGTGCTACATCTTGTCTATTTCCTGCTTTGATAGGCTTCCGACTGGCTTCGCGAATCAGAATGGATATTCAAAAATTCAAGGGATGGGTCTTTCTCTAGCGGCTGGGTTGCCAGGTTAAACAAAATTGGCTGGCTATTAAACGGTGCCCGAAATGAGAATAGCTGGTAGAAATGAGTGTGTGGTCGGAATGCTGGCCTTCGCAGGCGAATCCGCGCATGTCCTCTCGACATCAATCCCAATTGCGTCTCCACTTCCTCCAGCAACCAAGCTTACGCGTTTCCTTGGGAAATCCCTCCTTCAGACTCTGCCACAGCTACAAAGGTAAAAATTCATCTCGGCTAACAGATGTTGAAGCCCTGATTGTATTGCCCGTGTCACTTCCACGTTCTGTACTCTGAATTCTGAGACATTTACCCTAATTGGAAGGATATGACGGTGTGGCAGAAAATTGAAAACGCCATTTTAGGGACTCAAAAGAACGCACAGATTGTGAAGGTGGAAAACATATCCGACGGTACGCTGTATCCCACTTTTTCCCTCGCAATTATATCTCCTCTCTTCCATTTTGCATGAACAATTTGACAATGCAACTTGCTTGCTTTCAAGTTTCAAACGCGCTGCAAAACATCGAGGATCCGAGAACATCAGCTTTTATGAAGAATGACAATGTGATGTGCTTGTGACCACGTGAGTTCTTGTGAATTGATTGGGACTCCTATAGGGAAACGGTCTGGCAAGTACTTGGTAGCAGAAGTGGATGGTTTCTTGGGCCGTGACACACTAGAGTTTCTGGTGCGAGACGACATTGTGACATATAGATCCATGGCCAACCAGGTGAGGTATGTGTACCCTTTCACGACGCCCCTGGGTGATTTTGATGGTCAACAGAAGCACATCAAGACCTTGGGAGATGAACTGGGTTGGTTATTACCTGATTTTGATACCATCAGGTAGAATTGTAACCATGGGAGATGGTACTCGGAGTCCCTTCACCGAGGAGATTGTACTCGGAAGTAGTATATGACCAATTTTTAGACGAATGACAAGTTGAGAGCAACTCTCATTTCCTCCTTTACGATGGAATTGTGAGTTTCATGTCAGATTGGTGTTAGTGAGCTTTTCCTTTTCCCGGTTTTTGGAAGTTTTGCTTTAATTGATGTTGCGGAGTTGCTACAGCTTCTGACTAAGTCCCATGAAATTGTGTGTGATTTCCTGTTCATGGCGCTTGGGTATCAAGGCATGTGATACGTAAGACGTAGATTCTGATTTTCCAGAGCCTGTGCCTTGGGGGTGTTGTGTTGTGTCTGGCACAGGAGATAACTGGTTTAGCACACTTTTGGGTTACCCTAAATTGATGTACAAAGTTGGTAGGATCTTTTCATAGAATTTGAGGAGCAGATAAGTAAGCATCTCTTCAATTCTCATCAGAGGGTGTCACATCCTAGAGCGAGCGTTCCCTCTCCTGCTGTGTTCTATTTATGGCATTTGACTATGATCAAAGATGCAAGGAAAACAATCTACATTGCATCCCTCCCACTTCCATGAAAATTCCCCAACAAATCTCTCTCTCGCTTAATATTCTCTTCCCAAGATGTTTTTTTATGTGCGTTCTAAGCTATTTTACTTTTGTTACACATAACAGCAGAGCTAGTGCAGTGTCACAAAGAAGTTGGAAAATAGAGAATGTATAAATTTGCTACATCTCTTCCATTCGCACCCTCCCTCTGCAAGAATTCGGTTTTTGCTGAATCTTTACGAAATGTGTTCAGCCCAAATTGACTTTTAATACAGGACTTGTTTTACATCACATCCATAGGAGCAACATCGTTGAAAACTTTCGAGGGTAAAACTACGTGAAACTCTCTGACTTCCTGAGGTCTTTCGCATCGTGTATACCAGTTAACATGCGAACGTGAAATTTGATGGAGGATAATAGGGCCTGCATGTGTAGTAAAACCTGGGAGATGCAATTTGGTAACAGAGCTGCTCAAGCGCAGCTTCCATCTACAATCTCATATTCAAAAAAAAACTAAGCCTAAAATTTACAAGTCATCCAGTCTGGTACGTAATCCCTGTCTGCAACTTTATCTACAACAGTCAGACCGCTGAGCTTGATGCACCGCCAATGTTGGAGAATTCAACACAAAACCGTAATCTAAAGAAGAACTACTTAAATCTCCTCCAGTTCGGCTTCTAGGGCTTCCAATGAGACAGGACCCTTAAGGGGCATATATTCTCCCAAATAGCCATCTAAGTGCTCCGAGAGCGCGTACCGATCGATGCTTTCGTTGTGATATGACTTGCATACGAAATATACAACTGTTTGCACTAGGATGCCAATCAGAGTCACAGCCGTCCACAGCAGCAACAGCATCAATCCGAAGAAGACCCTGCCAACCAAGCTCTGCACATGATGATGCGTCCTCACCATGAGGTTGTACATGAACAGGACGAGGAAAGTGCACACTGTGTAAATGAGGAACACGCAGCATCCTATCCATCTCTTGCCCTTGACGAGCTCAGAGCTCTTCTTTAGCGCGTCAATGCCATAGCTGCCTTCTAGAACGGACACCACACTTGCCAGATGCCACACCACATTGAAATAGAACAGAAAGGTGTAGAATACTATCAGCACTGGAATGCCAAGAAACAGCACGTTCATGCCAGTAGCGTGTTCTAACGCGAGTAGTAGGAAGAGCACCGTGAAGAATGCGACGTAGTATAAGAAAATTAGCACGTGAGCCCAGAGGAAGGTGAAAAACAGACGCTTCCAGACCTTAGGAACCACGCTAATAACCTTCAAATAGGATAACCCTTTTCCTGTGTAGATGCTGGCCACACTGTACACAATGGCTGCTGTTGAGAGAAGAGAGAACGCTAGGACGAATATTACGTAGACGACTGTTATCACACCTAAGCCGAAAAGCTCAGCATCCAGACGGCTTTGGGTCTGAGCTCTTGCAGCTGAGCCTGCTTGTTCCATGTCAAGCTCATTTGAGTCCCAGTGGATCTTCCGCCATAACGGGTGAGTTATCAAGTCGTGACAGAAGATAACAGCACCGAGGGGCAGCACCAGAGTTAGAGCTAAGGAGAAGAACAGACGTAAGTGTAGTTGCAAAATGTTATATGCCTCCTTGCAGATTCCTACCACACCTAAACTGCGCATTTCATCCGGTTCCCTGTCCATTATGCGAGACCACAACGCAACCTGAAGCACCTCTCACAATCCAAAAAGGTGACGACCGATCCAGATCCCTTCACACTTGATGATATTGGGTGTCTCACGCTGCACCAACTTTACCCTCACAAGTCTGTCGTAAAGGTTCCGCGAGAAAGGCCACAATGACGTTTCCACTAAGTGAGATAGCCTGTGTCCAGAACATACAGCGCAAAGACGTTTTGTTCACGTATCCCCAATCCTTCTTTCGCAGCTTCTGTTCGAGATCCACAAAGAAGCCCTAGGCTGAATGCGGTAGCCGCTCTGTTCTCGAATGTACAGAATTCAACGGCACGAGGAGCTGCAAACACGCGAAGCCTACCAATTATTCAGCAACAACTAAAATCCTTCGATTCACGAGACGAAGAAGACGGCCACGAACCTCGCAAAAAAACAACTCATAAAGCAACCATTCAAGGGACCTAGGGCTCAATGCAGGAGATGGATAAACCGTCAATCACGTCACAATGTACACAAATTTCACATAGCTCAAATACTCGGTTCAAAAACGACTACAACTGCAAAACAGAACTAGGGTATTGCCAAAAAACCAACCAAAAAAACCCAACACAACCTTCCAACTTCAACACACTGTCACACTAACATAACAATAATCCAACCCAATAGGATACAACATGTTACACATCTAACAGACGCCGCAAAATCGGAAAACTCCGAGAAAGGTAACGCGGAATGAAGAAACGTGATACCCAAGCAAACCCACCTGCCAAGTCTAGCTGAAACACCAACGGCAAATGGGAACTGCTACCGATCCGTCCAGTAGATGAAAACGATCGACAGCGACAACACGCACGAAGGACGGTGCAAAAAGACGCGACTCTGCGACAGGGGGAGGAGGAAAAGTATGTCTGCAGTAGCAAAGACAGATATAAGCCCTCCGAGGAGTTTGCAGGAATCATGCAGGCCAGGTGGAGCCCAGAGCCAGCTAACTTATCGGATTGGCAACCAGATTAGGTTCCGTGTTGATCACGTACCTCACTGCTCTCTCTCTCTCTCTCGATTGCTCTCTCGCTCTCGATTGTTTCCTCGCTCATTCCTCCAGACGAGTCACAATGTGCTACGCATTGCAGGAGACTAGTCAACATGTGCAATGCATTGTAGGAAACGAGAGTAGAATGTGTGTGCCAGTAGGCTCCTCCACAAGAATATGTGCAACGGTTGTCTATTTCTGAGCAGCGTACGGTTATGGACGGATCGTCGACAGCAATCCCTGCAGCGGATGAGATCCAGCGAGAGTGTGTGAGGTTTTTGCTTCCCTGCTTTTCTATAGGAGATGAAATTATGGTAGGAATTATCTCTGAGGAAGTACAATAGTTTTTTGCTTTTTCACGATTAAAGAAAGTTGACGCTCGTTGAAGTATATCAACCTTAAGATTTGTTTTTATTTTTCTCGCCTTGAATTACAATGACAATTTGGATTGTCGAAGAAGCATGGAACTGTTCGCTCTTGAATCACTATCATGGATGTGAATATTCAAAATATGATGCTACTAAACTGCCACTGGCGTTGAGTCCACTTCACGTAGGGCATGTCCAATCCCTAAAATCCGGAATCGGCAATCCCTGTTTTACACATTTGCAAGCTTTTGGAAACAAGAAAAGAGGGCGTCGTTTCATATTCTGTCTTACTTGTTCATTGAATACAGCTCTACGAGCTGCGAATGCTAGGTCAATTGAGCTACATTAAAAGTACCTTGAGTACCATTTGAATGTTATGAACTTTTGCTGGATCTGGATTCTCCATTCCTCCTCTGAGTCTCGTACCTCATGCAACATGACGATAAAAATCTAGACAAGAGCTTCTGTACTAGAAATTGAACAAGAAGATCGTGTAGATCTGGGTGATATTCCTGAGCATTCACAACCCGTTGGCGTTGAGCTTGATAAAAGTTAGTCTGGAGTGCTGATCTCTTCTACTTTATTTTATGGCTCGACATTCCTAACTGATCCATGTCTTCTTGCTGAAAGCATGCGGCTAACTCAGCACGCTTCGAACAAGGGGCTGTGCTGACCACATTCTTTGCCATTCTTGCTAGATTCACATTGCCGGCACAAAGTGCATTGAAAGTGCAAAAGTGAAGAACTCGTGTGATTAATGGCAGCAGCTGGGCTGTGAATAGTTCGGAGGATGTGGCTCACAACTAAAATCCTCAAAAATACACACCAGAACTGGTGTGAATATAATTGAAATGCGATATACTATGACTCTTTGATTTCTTTTTGATTCTGGTCCAATCCTACTGGTAAGCTGTTGCTGTGACCAACCTCTCGATGTCTATTGAATGCTACAGACGTGACATATCTATTTCTGTAATAGCCATCACTGTAATTTATCAACAGGAATATGTTTCCAAAAGGCTTGGAAGACTTTTGAGTTCATGTACTTCTCAAATTCAACATTATATCAGAGGTGAACTATTGAAGCTGGTGAGAGCCTCTTGTGTTTAAAAGCTTGTATCTAAAAACTAAACGAAATCTGAAAGCTCTATTCTATTATAATTCTGAGATTTGTATTCATAAGTGCCTTGTCTAGTTAAGAGTGGTGAAGCGCAGTACAAAAACCAAAGATATCTTGATGAAAATTCCCTGTGGAACCAACCTTTTCATACAGATGGCTAACAACAATTCCTAACTTTTGTAGCTCCGGAAAACCTTCCATGTTCACCGAAAATGCTCAGATATGAGATCTATTTCATTTCCAGTGACCCAAAGTAAGTGCATCACACACTGAGACTGAAGTACCTTGTAGAGTTCGCAATTGAAGATATGCAGAAAGAGTAGTATGTGAACTTCGATCATGTATCTTTAAACAGAAAATGTAATGAGAATCGGCTTTCAAAACATGAGAAAGAGGGAGAGATCTGATGATACTTCATCTTTGGGTGCAAGATCTTTGAGTGCTTCAAAAGCCAACTACTCAAAGGTGGAGATGATCAATCGGCTGAAAATGTTCACCAAATTTACCACGACCAATCATAGAAGGCAACCTTTGTCCATTATCTTAAGTCCTAATACAATCACCTCTGCGAAACTTCTCACCAGCAAGTAAAAACCCTAACTGCTGCCTCTGCGGGTTTACAGGACCCTGTTATTGGGACCCCATTGTCCATGCAACTCGAAACCTTCTGAACGCTAACACGAAAACACCCAGTAAACGAATATCAGAGCGTAAACAATAACGACAATACATTCCTTGAAACTGATGGCCATCCTAGCAGCTGAGAAGCCGAAAGAACTACAACCCGATCCAGGGTAAAAGGACAAAGATGAGGCAGAACATTCTCAGCATATATACTGCAGTTCATTACAGAACTCCGCCTTCCACATTACTTGTAGAAATCGCTGCCACCCATCCCATGATAAAGACCCCAGAATATCCAAAATCATGTTGCAAATAAGTAAGTCAAATGACTAAGAGCAGACCACGGCCTCACCGTTTCTGATTCTACTAGGACTTTCAGAGCAACAACAACGTCGGCTACAATGTAAACTTCCGTGTTGAAGAAAGTCGGCGATCGAAAACCAACCCACCCACCCGATACCTTCACTTCACTGGTGAAGTGAATCCTGTGTCAGCTGTGTGCCGAGGGCCATGCCAGACTGATACTTTGCCAGCTTTGGTGTTGACACACCCATGAGGCCAGAAGGGACACAACCAGAGACCAGACTGGAGAGAAGACAGGTAGAACAACGCCACTTTTGGTTGAGCTTCATATTCTGGCCAGCATTGCAAAGCATCAGCTTCCGCAAACGAAAGGGGGAAATAATGCTGCTGCTGCCCTGCAGTGAGGGACCAAATCTCTGCCACCAGCTCTCAAGGACTTTAAATTGTGGCGCACCATGATGTGGCATTCTTCTTCAATTGTCTTTTTTTTCCTTTTGATGGATCCACTGTGTCTGGCCACCTGTTTCTTTCCGCAACTCACAGTACACACTCAGCCTCGTAGAAAGCTTCTTCAGAAACCTCCTGAGTTGTGTATGTCAGCTAGATTACTAACACCCAACTATTGCTTTGGTTCTGTGACCTAGATTGCTCTTCATGAAAGGTACTTGTTAATGGGCGCCAGACATGGTGGTTTTGACAAAGATCCCAACAAACTCAAACTCACCCCGTTGGCACTGTTCATTTGTTCCCATTGAAACAAGTGAGTTAGGGTACCTTTTCCTATTGATGAACGCAGCAGAGACCCAGCAGAGTACATCTCAGGTCATCGTTTCAAATGGAATGAAACACATTAATCAACATTTGACAGTTATATATTTGGGAAAATGAATAAATAATCAATCATTTGTTTGGAAAGTGCCTTACGTCATCATAATGTATTTATATCATTGATTCTAAATAAGATCAAGTTCTTTTAAGATTTTAGACTATTTTTAAATTTCCATCCATTAAAAAATGTAGTTTGTTAGAAGAAATTCTTGTCATTTGGTTGAAGCACATTTACAAATATACATTTCATTTAAAAATAAAAAAATAAAAAAATGAATAACCAAAAGATTCAATTCTATCTTTTTATCTAATTATGTATAGCTTGAATATGAGATACTTAAATTGCACTTAAATTGCTTATAGAATAGATATTAGGTGGTACAAAATTACTTCTCTATTCTATTTGAGTGTGATAACTTTGATTTATTTGACATAATATATTTGACATTTTGTATCTAAGATTTTTTATATTATTTTTTTATTTTATTTTTTTTGTAAATTTCAAATATAGATTTATGTATGAACTATCAATATGTCACTATACGTGGTGGATTATGCTTTATAAAATTAGTGATAACAAAAAAAAAAAAAAAATTGTTTGTATTACATTTTTATTTTATTTTTTAGAAAAAATATCATATATATATATATATATATATATATTTATCCCTAAAATATGCTAAAATATCAAAAATATCCATATATTTTTAATAATAGAAAATCTACCTCTTGTTTTTATATTAATAGTAAATTTATCCTCAAATAAGATAAGGTATCACCAATCTTTCTTTTTAATCATCATTTGGGGTCCAAACTGTGTGCATTTTGTTGTACAAATTTTGGCCTTGTCTAGTTTTTGATTTTTCAATAATTACAAAAATATTACCTCTTTTTCTTCTATCAATTTGTAAAGCATAAGGATGATACAACTTGTAGACTCTAAACTTATCAATGTACTTGTCTAATTTAACTACATCTTTGAATACTTTTGGTGATCAATTAACATAAAAAAAAAAAAAAAAAAAAAAAAAAAAAAATGTACTAGTCAAATCCATCATATACTATAAAAATTTTATATTATTGCATCAATATAATAAAGAATTATATATTTTAGTGACATCCAAAGTGAAGAATAATTATTCTTCTCGTAAGTGTAAAGAAAGTAGTTTCATAGATACTGAGATTAAAAACTGACAAATTGATAAAGAAATTGACTTGATGGCTATAACTTGTGATTTTCAAATCCAACCTTTTGCAACTTAAGGATTTTATGATTTAAAGATGGAAACAATTAACATAGATGCCAAACAAGTTGAATTTATTTTCTCCCAAGTTTACATTCTATAAGTATTTGTGATAAATATTAAAAAAAATAAAAATAAAGGATATAAATTCTACATTTAGATCCATGCCAAATCAAAGCTCAAATCTCACATCTATGGTTATGCTTAAATTGCATGACAAGAAGAGCCTTACATGCTAAGATTGCCAAGATTTTGCAACAAATGCATAATCCAACTATTTTTCTTCCTCTACATCTCTTCCATGTATAGAATGTGTCAAGGATATAAATCTCAAAGAACTAAAGATTCAATATATTTTTAAATCACTCAAAAAGACTAACTATTCAAAGATAATAATATATAAAACTAAAATGACTATTATCAAAGATAAAAAGATTAAAAAAATCTTGAAACAAAATAAAGGATTAAAAAGACATTGACAAGAATGAAAAAGGCATCATTCTTGCCTCTATATATACTATCTAATTAAAAGCTATATGGTAATGTTCTATAGAACCTCCAACATGAGTCAAACTTATAAGACATGTAAATTAGCTTGTAAGGCAAGTTTTCTAAATATGTGCTATATAGTTAGCTTATAATACAAACTACCAACATGTATAATACATGGCTAACTTATTAGCCAAATGTTCAATCTACCAATCACTTTTAGACATATATAAAGGTGAAACTATATCTATAAGATATTATTATATTAATCTATTTTTATCTATTTTTATTTAAATATATTACTTAAATAATTATTGAAATAAATATATATATATATATATATATATATATATGATATTATTTTCTTCTTTTTCCTTCTTTTAAGGGATGAGTTCCATAAAAAGCAATGATCATAGGTTAATGAAATCTAAGGTGCAAAAAATTGTATTTGCCACATATTCTAATCTATGTTCTCTTCAAAGATAGTGTCACGGACATACATGTATAAATCAATAATTATCTATATAATTAGATAAAAATAATTAAAAATAGGTTAATTCTGTATTATCTTCTATAATAGCTTCTTAGAAGCTTCATAGATGCTACTTTGACTTTATAGGTATCTATAATTGATTTTTTAGGTTGGAAGCGTGGTCAACAAGTTAGCCATTTGCCACATATATTAGTAGCTTGAAGAATAAGCTAACTATCTTGTAAGCTAAGGCATGTGTCTTGCAAAGTCAACACATATTAGAGGTCCTATAGAACATTACCACGTAGCTCTCAGTTAGATAATATATATAAAAATAAGAGTGAAGCCTTCTTCACTCTTGTCAACTCATTTTTTACTTCTAGTCTAGATTTAAGAGTCTTTAATTTCTTTATCTTCTAGCAATAGCCATTCTAATTTTTTTTTAATATACATACTATTTTATTTTTATTTTTTCACTTTTCTTTTTACACAGATTTCATAGGTTTATACATCTTCTTCCAGTTTATTTTCTTGACAAATTAATAAGAATACATTTAGAATATTAAAGCTTTATCTTCTCTTGATTAAGAATAGATTATCTCTTTCTCTTGATAAGCCATAAGCATATTAGAAGTTGTAGATTACCTTCTTTTAAAGTAATATTATTTTTAGTATCTTCTTTATTCTCAAGTCATCTCTTTTTCTTATCTTGAAAGATATTAGATATTTATTTTCTAAATATTATCATGGCAGAGCTTGTTGAAATGAAGAATGCAATGGCATAAATGTAAGAGCAATTGAGGGAGTTAATGCTTGTGATGAATCAACTCAATTTATGACTACAAGGAGCAAGAAGAATGGTAAGAAGTGAAGATATAGATCTGATTGGAATTGCTTCAATATCTACATCCAATCATGTCTCTTCTCCTATGGTAGAACATTCTTCAATATTAGAAAATCAAGAATTTTCCTGCTTGAGAAATTTGATGGCATAAGATCCAAGTTTTGAGGATTTATTAATCAAGTACAACTTGTGATTGAACTTTAATTTCAAAGCTATCCAATTCCAATATCTTAAGTTAGATTTATTAGTACATTTCTTTCAAATTCAACATTATTATGGTTTTCATCTTTATTTGAATGACAAGATCTAATATTAGAGAATTAGGAGGTTTTTTTGGTGGAATTTTGATCCATGTATGAAAAGCATGATACAACTTATGTTGCAACCAACAAGATCCATATTTTACGACAAAGCAATGAATCTGTAATATTATATGCTTCATAATTTTGACAACTTACAACTGATATCAAGTGAAATGATGCTGCATTTATTAGCCAATTTTTCTATGGATTATAATATGAGGTAAAAAAATTAATGCTCAACTTACTTAAATTTCAAACATTGAATAAAGTAATTTATTTTGTTGTAAAGTATGACAATCAAATATTTGAATTTCAATTTCAGAGTCAAACAAATATGCTTCAATATTATTATAATTCAATGGCAACACCAATGCCTCTTCAACACATACATTTGAAAGTAGAGGATATGTAAATTGATGTAGTTTGTTTCAACTTCTTACTAAGCAAGAAAAGATTCACTGCCATTAGGAAGGATTATGCTTATATTATAGAAAACCTAAACACACTATTCAATATTGTCCAAAGAAGCAATGTAATTATAAAATGAAGAGTATAAATGTCAAAGAAGCTAATACATCAAAAAATGAATTTGTCTAGCTCTAATAGATGCCATGCAACTAGAACCTTATACAATACTTAAAGAAGGTCTTATTTTTTCCTCAAAACCCTCTCTTTGTTTTATATTAAATATTATTTTAGGATCTAAACATTACAAAGCCTTTGTCTTGTTAGATTTAGGAGTCTTAGTATGTTTCTTAGATGAAGAATTAGCTAAAAGACTTAACATATTTTTAAGAAAGAAAACAAAACTTATTTATGTAGAAGTTATAAATAATCGTCCATTATCTTTTGAAGATATTACATATAAAATCCTTCTTATAGAAATAATAATCAATAGTCATAATAGCTTTGTGATATTTAATATTATTAGATCTTTTTCTAATCTAATTATTTTAGATTTATCATGGTTACAAAAATATAATCTTTTAATAGATTAAAATTTTTTTATTTTTTATTTTTCTAAAAGTATAATTAAGAATATAATTAATTAAGTAGAATATCATAAGTCTAGTATAATTAAACGTGTATTTGTAGGTGTAAGAGCTTTCTTATATGCTGCAAAAGAAGGATCATCTTGTGTCATTTATGCCTCACCCATTTCTAATGATGCAAAGACTTTAAGTGGCATTTCAAGCAAATATCAAGAATTTCAAGATATAATTTGAGAAAAAAAATGCACATATTCTTCCAAATCATTGTCCCTATAACTATTCAATTGACCTTCAAGAAAGAGCAGAACCGCTATTTGGACCAATCTACAGTTTATCACAAAATAAGTTGGCTGAACTTAATATTGAAAAAAATCTAGCCAAGAACTTTATACACTATTTCAAATCTCCAGCATGATCTCCAATTTTATTTGTAAAGAAAAAAGATTGATCATTACGAATGTATGTTAATTATTAAGGATTCTACAAGATCACCATCAAGAATAAGTATCCACTATTTTTAATATCTAGACTTTTTAATCAATTGAATTAAGCTAAGATATATATAAAAATAGATCTATGAAGAGCATACAATCTAGTACACATCAAAAAAGGAGATAAATGGAAGATTACATTTTGAATCAGGTACAGACATTTCAAATATAATATCATGCCTTTTGAACTTACAAATGCACTAGTAGCTTTTCAACATCTTATGAATGATGTTTTTAGAGAGTTTTTGGATAATTTTATAGTTTTTTATCTAGATGATATCTTCATCTATTCTAAGAATATAAAAGAATATAAACTTTATATTTATTGTATATTACAAAAATTAAAGGATGTGAGACTCTATACCAAGATAAAAAAAAAAAAGTATATATTCTATACTATTCAAGTAAACTTCTTATATTACATCATTTCAAATGATGAACTTATGATGGATCTTAAGAAAATTTAAATTATTATGAATAAGAAGATCTCAAAAATGGTTTGAAATGTCCAATGTTTTTTAGAATTTGTCTACTATTAAATCTTCATCAAGGACTTCTCTCAAATTATAGTTCCACTTACATGTTTGACTTATAAACACAAACTTCAGTAGAATCAAGAAGTAAAAGTAGTATTTGAAGCTTTAAAGATAGCCTTTGCTTTTGCATCTATCTTATATCGCATTGAGTTTTCTAAGGCATTCTTTAAGGAAACACACACATCAAATTTTGCTTTGGATGATGTATTATTAAAAATAAGAATAGATGATAACTTCACCTAGTAGCTTTTTATTGCATAAAAGTTTTAGCAGTCAAGATTAACTATGAGATCCACAACAAAGAGCTTCTTGTTATTGTGGATTCTTTTTTAAAATAGCATCATTATCTAGAAGGCGCATTTAGTCCAATCATCGGGTATACAAATCACAAGCACCTCAAGTATTTCACATTTCTAAGTCTAGTGATATTTCTAAGTCCGGGTTCAAGAATAACCTACTTTATTTTAATAGATGTTTATATATGCTACAAGGAGAAGAACATTTATATGTTCCTCAAGCATTTCATAACTTTTCAATAGTAAGACATTTTGGATACAACAAGACTTTAGAACTAATATCCAGATTTGTTATTTCTATGAATTTTATTATGGAACTTCCAATCTTAGATTCGTGTGATTCTATATTTATAATAATAAATCATTTCACCAAAATGGCACATTTTATACTATAGACAAAATCTATCACAGATGAAAAAACCACCAAGCTTTTTTTTAACAATATTTAGCAATATCAAGAATTTTTGATAGATATTATATCAGATAGGGAGACTCAATTTATAATAAGATTTTAGAGAAATATTTTTAAGATTCTAAACGTAGATATAAAGCTTTTTTTGGCCTTTCATCCTCAAATTGATAGGTAGATAATGTGCATAAACCAAGTTTTGGAGCAATATTTAAGGTGTACCATCAATTATCAAGAAGACAATTGAAAAATCCTCTTACCATTGGCAAAGCTTGCTTGTAATAATATGATGCATTTTTCTATACAACAAACATATTTCTTTGTCAATTGTGATTACCATCTATAACTTGATACTATTGACTTTTCAAAAGTTGATAATCTTATGGCCGAAGGTTTTGCAAATTGTTTGTCTGAGCAACATGCAACAATAAAGGTGCAATTAAAGAAAGCTCAAGAATAACAAAAGATTAACGTAGATGCCTATCAAAAAGAACTATTATAATTCAATGTAAGAAACAAGGTATGGTTACTTCATCATAATATTAAGATTACTTATCTTGTGATAAGTTGAATCATTGTAAGCTTGAATCTTTTCCTATTTGTGAAAAAATCAATACAATTGCTTATCGATTACATCTACCAAAAGAAATGAAGATCCATCATGTCTTCTATATATCTTGAACTGTAAAACATTGTGAATATACCAAGAAGAAGATAAGCCCCACCTCTTCTTATAGAAGTGGATAATAATAAAAAATTCAAAGTGGAAGAAGTTCTAGATTCAAAGTAATGCCAAAATAAATTATAATATCTTATCTAGTAGTGTCGATATGATATTGGTGAACGCACATGAGAGCTAGTAAAGAATTTTATAAATGCAACAAAGGTGATGGAGGCTTTTTATTGACAACATCTATCAAAATTAAGATGAAGAATAATAAGGCTTTGCTATAAAAGAAATAAGGTCCAAAAAAGTTTGCATTCTACCTTCTATCTTTATTTGTAATTTTTGTATATTTGTCACACTAAGGAAATAGAGAACCAACAACCTGCGGATTTGACTGAAGAGCCTTTATTTTTTGACTTATCAAATAAGTTATTACAATTGCCATAACCTTCAAGATAACACAATCAAGATGAAGATCCTTAAGAATGACATATTCTTCCTTGAATAGATAACAATATCATATTATAATTGCTTATAATATGTAAAAAATTAATTAAAATATATATTATATTTATAAGTCTTGATGTAGATTAAAGTGGTTAGTAACTAAATTTAAAGAAATTTGATATAAGAAAATTTAATTGGAGGTTTATCTATTTTCATTATAGTGTTTATATTATGTAAGATTTAGATATTTAGAATGAAGTCTTGAGAGGAGATTAGAGCCTAATATCACAGACATACAATGAAAGAAGATTTTAGAAGGTTCTAGAAGATTCCAAAAGATTCTAAAAGGTACCAATAGATTCTAAGAAGGCTCTTGAAGGTTCTAGAAAGTTTTGACAAGTTCTAAGAAAGTTCTAGAAGGTCATAAGAGATCTTAGAAGGTTTTAGGAGGCTTTAAATGATTTAGGAAGTTACTTAACAAGGATCTTGGATTTGCTTTGTTCTCAAATCTTATAAAACTTCTCAAGAAGCTTCCTAGAATCTAATATATATAAGAGTCAAGGCTGAGGGGATCCTTAGTCTCGACAACTCACTTCTTGTAATCTAATTAGGATCTTCTTGCCTTGTATCTAGTTTTTGTTTTAATATCGAGTTAACTCCACTCCTTGGTCTTTAATCCTTCTTTTGTATATGATCCCTAACAGTTTATTGAGACTGCCATAAAACAATATTGGAAGCTTGATCTTTCTTGATAGAGAATGGATTACCCTTCTTCTTGGAAGTATTATAATATTCTAAAGGTTACAAATTACTTTCCTGTATACTAATTTTTTTTTTAATATTCTTTTTATTTCATTTCTTTATATATTAGATGAAGTTTTTTTCTTTTGAAGGCGTGTGTTTCTCTGATTTTTTATGGTAGAAGGTTAGATTCTATTATTAATGCTCTTGAAGCATTGAAGATTAGGATAGAGACTTTGTCAAAGCAGAATGAAGAATTATATTTGACTATACATAATGGTTAAAGAGTCACAGTGCCTCAACTACCACATCAAATTGTAACAAAGGTTCCAAATTCTCAAATGACTATGTGTACTTCAAACATAGAAAGTGTGTCTATTCAATGCAATGATATGAGAATAATAACAACAAAAGAAACAAGGATCATCCTTCAGGAAAAGTTTGATGGTACCCGCTCAAAATTTCGTGGCTTTGTAAACCAAGTACGAATAATCACCTTACTTCAACTTCAACAATATTCCATTGAAGCCTCTCATGTTGGTTTGATTGGAACCATACTCTCAGATCAAGCTTTATCCTTGTTTGCCTCATTATTTGAAAAATATTCTCCTATATTGTATAATTTGAAGCATTTTTGATAGCATTTGCAGAAGTATTTGATGAATATAATAAGGTTCATTCTTTGAAACCTACAATTCAAAGCCTTCAATAAAAAAACCCGCTCTGCATCAACATATGCCTCAGATTTTTGACAATTAGTACATTTTCGTATGGTATAATTTACTATCTCGGAATACACTGGGTATCTAGCTATAGAGAGTGTAGCTTAAACCTTTATATTAATCTTGTCTTAGCTTCCAATACTCCTTTATTTTGCATAAAACTCAAAATATAACAAAATCCCCTTAAAAACATATTTTTCTCGCAAAGGGTTTTCTTTTTCCAAATTTTAGAAATTCATATCTCTTGATCTAATCATTCAGTTTGTCTCAAATTTATAGGATAGGTAGAATTCATCCTTAACTTTTATCTAAAAAAAACCGACCGCAAATTCACCCCCGATCTTCTAGCATCTAAGAAATCCTATCAGATGCTCTAAATCCTAATTTACAAGCACTCGAGTACTATTTTCTTTGTACCTCAAGAACTCAATACTTAAATATCATAAAAATTATGTAAAAAGTTTACTAACATGCAATTACACATTTCTTGAAATTTTGAGCCAAAACCTTATCAAAAAACTCAAGATATAGCTCAAGACACAACCACTAGTAAATTGGGTCACTTACTACCCTTAGATTGTATGCGCTGACTTCAAAATTCAATAACTCCTTTAGTTCAACTTGGAATCCAGTAAGCAATATATGAAAAGTATAGCCGCAAAAGTGCTCTCTTCAGTTGCAGTTGCCGATCCTCAATTGCTATATGTAAGCATGCATTATGCCAAAAAGAGTGACAATAGCTCCCAAATCAACACCTTAACTTTGAGTGTTTGTATCCCCTTCATATAAACTCTAAACCATACAAATCTTGCACCAAAACCATAGCCAAAAACCTAAACTTGTTGACCCTAGCATTCAAAGCTCAAATGCTTCAAGAAACTAACCCTAATTTCTAATATGGCCTCGGGCAGCCTCCTCAAAGCCCATTGGTTATGATTTTTGACCAATAGGAATGGAGATTTTCATCATCCATCTCCATTCATCTATATTGGTGCCCTAATTACTCCCTTTGTTACCAAAATCCTTCTTCAATCCTTTTTCTTATAAGATTTGTATAATTTATGCTCTAAACACCAAATAAAAGAATCAAAATAAGTTTCTAAAGGTCACCAATGTCTAACAAAAGTGACTCTAAATATTTAGAAGTTACTATCAACCAAAACCAATCTTAAAAGCCACTATCAAAAGAAAATTACAATTATACAAATTCTATAGTAATCTTTTTAAAGAACCTCTTCTCAAAGTAATAATCAAATTATATTTTACAACCAACTAAAATCTACTAACATGGCTCTCACCATGTTACTTAATAAATTATATATTAAGTATATAATTATATTATTTTCATATAGTAGCCGAACCATAACTTGATAATGTTATATAAATTGAGGAGAAGATACATTGATGAGTCAATTTTATTGGAGATTAAGAGACTATGTCAAGGACTTATTGTTGTCTATGCCAGATTGTCTTATACTCAATAAAGCCATTAGTCAAGCTGAGAAGTCCAATAACCATTTATTTCAATGACAACAAGATAAATGTTCTTCAATTATGTCACATGTATACACCAATTATTCTGCAGCTTCTTCACCACCCAATTCTAATGAGGAATTGGAAGTAGAAGATATACAAATTGATGCAGTTTGCTTCAAACTTCTTTTTCAGCAAAAAAAAAGCATCAAAGGAAACTTGGCCTATACTTATATTGCAAAAAATTTGGCCATAATATTAATAATTGTTCAAAAAAATGCTAGCGTACATATCAAATGAGGAGTGTGGTCACATCATCAAAAGAATTGCAAGAAAATGAGGGTGTCCATCCACTGTAAGGACTATGTAGCTAGATTCTTTACTATCAGAAACTAAAAAAGGTCCTATACTCTCTACCTATCCTTCTCATTGTTTTACTATACTTGTATGATTAGAAGTCATAAAATTAGATTATCATGCATTCCTTGATTCGAAAGCCTCTATATGTTTTATTGATAAAGAATTTTTTAAATCACAAAAAAAATGTATAATTAAAAAATCTAAAGCCATACATGTAGAAGTAATAGATAGTTGATCTTTATTCTCTATAGATGTCACTCATGAAACAATTCCATTAGAAATAACCTTTGACAACTATAGCAGCCAAGTAGCATTCAACGTCATTAAATCACTATCAAGTCCAATCATTTTAAGACTCTCATAGCTTGAAAAATACAATCCATAAATAGATTGAATATCACAAAAGTTAGAACTTCTTCTAGTAGATCATGGAATACCTAAATCTATGAAAAAGCTTCTAACATCCAATAAGCCAAAATTTAAACAACATTTATTTATCAGAGCTAAAGTATTTGTAAAGACGGCCAAACAAGGTACTACGTTTGTTATCTATGAAAATCTACAATTGAAACTTGTGGTTGCTACAATAACAATTCTAGAGGCGTAAAAGGATTTTACAAATGTATTTGAAAAAAAAATGTAGATATTGTACCAAAGCATTGCCCTTACGATTATGTGATTGACCTTCAAGAAAGGATTCAACCACCATTTGGATCCATCTACAATTTATCTCAAAATAAGCTTGTGACTTTAAAAGAATATATTGAGGAAATTCTTGCTAAGAATTTTATTGGACATTCCAAGTCACCAACTGATGCTCTGATATTAATTGTGAAGAAGAAAGATAGATCCTTACAAATGTGTATCAGTTATTGTGGTCTTAATAAAATCATAATAAAGAATCAATATCCATTCATTTTAATATCCAAAATTTTTGATCAACTTAGCCAAGCAAAGATCTTTACAAAGATTGATTTACGAGGTGCATATAGCTTGGTATGCATTAACAAAGAAGATGAATGGAAGATAGTATTTTGCACTAGGTATGGACATTTTGAATACAATGTCATACCTTTTCGACTTACCAATGCTCCAGCTATATTGTAATATTTAATGTATGACATATTTTGTGAGTATCTCCATGAATTTGTTGTGATCTATATAGATGATATTCTGAACTTTTCTAAGAATTCAGAAGACCACAAAAACATATCTGCCTTGTTTTGGAAAAACTACAAAGTATTGGATGATATGCAAAACTAGAGAAGTGTGTATTTCATGCACTTCAAGTTGAATTTGTTGGATATATTATTTCCAACAATGGCCTTTTTATGGATCCAAAGAAAGTATAAGCAATCATCGATTGGACAAAGTCCAAAATTGTACGTGATGTCTAATGCTTTTTTGGATTTGCAAACTTCTACAAGATTTTTATTAAGAATTATTCTAAGATTATTATTCTATTTACGTGATTGACATGTAAGAACAAAATAGACTAGAGTCTTAAAGTAGAGAAAGTTTTTTGAATCTTAAAAGATGCTTTCACAACAGCTCCAATTTTAATACATCTAGATTTCAACAAGCCCTATTTTATGGAAACCAATGCCTCACACTTTGCATTGGATGTAATTTTATCACAATGTAGAATAGATGGAAAATTTCATTCAATTACATTTCATTCTAGAAAATTCTCAATAGTAGAAATTAATTATAAAATCTACAATAAAGAGCTATTTGCTATCATAGATTCTTTCCAAGAATGGTGCCATTTTTTTGAAGGCGCCTCTTGTCAAGTGATTGTATATACAAATCACAAGAATCTTGAATATTTCATGTGAGTCAAAGTATTGAACTGTCACCAAGCACATTAGAGTATATATTTATCACGATTTGACTTTTGCATCACATATCAATCCAAGAGCCAACAAAGATTATCAGATGCATTATCAAGATGTTCTTTCTTTAAACCAAAAGAAGGCAAGGCATCATATGATCAACATCGGGTAACCTTATTAAAACTTGAGCAATTTCATCTTTGAGCAGCTAATATATTAATACTTGTGGATTTACCATTTCTTGATCAGGTTTGTAAAGTCTCAAACATAGACCCTCTTGTTCTTAATATCAAGCATCTTATCAAAAAGCTTCCTAAAGAATCTTCTAAATTTAAGTATGAAGTCAACTTCTTATTCTTTGAAGAATGATTATTTATTCCTAAAGGACCAACTTGCCTTCATGTTCTTCAAACACGCCATGACCTCCCTAGAGCCGAACATTTCAGATTCAACAAGACCTTGAAACTTTTGTCTAAAGACTTTTAGTGGCCTAAAATGTGAAAGGACGTTAAAGAATTCATACTATCATAAGAATCTTATTCAAGGTCAAAGAACCCTCAACATTGATCATACGGAATTTTTCAATTCCTTCCTATTTCAAGACAACCATGATCATCTATTTCTATGGATTTTATTATAGATCTCTTACCATCAAACTTATTTGATACTATCTTCATAGTTGTTGATTGATTGTCCAAGATGGCACATTTTATATCTTATAAGAAGTCAATTACTAGTGAAGAGATGGCAAGACTCTTTATTGACAATGTCTATCATCACCACGGATTGCCAGATGATATTGTATTGGATCGTGGACCTCAATTTGTATTAAGATTGTAGAAGGTACTTTTCAAGATTCTTCAGATTGATATCAATCTTTTTCTCTACCTTCCACCCTCAAACAGATGGCTAAACGGAGCAGATCAACTAAATTCTTGAACAATATTTGAGGTGTACCATCAATTATCAACAAGACAATTGGACTTCCTACTTGTTTTTGGCAAAGTTTGCATATAATAACACAATTTATGCATCTATGCAACAAACATCATTCTACTCAAACTACGATCATTATCCAAAGTTGGATATAGTAGAACCTTCAAGGTTGACAAATCGAGCAGTAGAAGAATTTGCTAAAAAGATGGCCGAACTTCAAGCAACCATGAAGAGTCACCTAGAAAGGGCTCAACAATGTTGTAAGCTATTGGAAGATGAATTGAAGAAAGAACATCCTCCATTCCAAGTTAGTGACAAAATATGGCTTCTTTGACAAAGTATAAAAACTAACATGCCATGTGATAAGTTGGACTACCAAAGGCTGCAATCATTTTTAATTTAGAAACAAATTAATTCCGTAACTTATTGCTTGGAGTTACCTTCATCCATGAAGATTTATCTAGTCTTTTATGTTTTACTTTTGGAAAGGTATAATGAATCAAACATATGAGGTCAAAGACAACCACTACTTCTTATAGTTGAAATCAATGATCAAGTTGAATTTGAAGTAGAGGAGATATTAAATTCAAGGATAAGACATAGAAGGCTTGAATATCTAGTTCATTGGCACAAATATGATATCAACGATTACATATAGGAACTAACTGGCAACCTTATAAATGTAAAAATGAAGGTTCGAAGGTTCCATCAATAACATCTATCCAAACTAAAAGCTGCAAAATGAAGAACAATAGCTTAGTAAGATGTCTTCATCATGAAGATTTTTAGTTCTTGGCCTCATAAAGAATGGGATGAAGCAACCTCTAAAGAGGCAATTATTGTCAAATATTTAGAATAGTATAAGTCAATAGTTTGAGTTCACGACCATAGCCTATTTATATTCTTTTCATCTTATATACTTTATATGATATAGATAGTTAAGAGATAGACGCCTTGTTGATCATACCATCCCAACCAAGTAGCTCGTAGAGATGACCTTGAAATGAAGAGTCACCTGAATCATGAAGATGATGAAGAATACCTAGTAATAGATCATTGGTAATTGTGTTTGAGGTAGAACCTATCTATGAAGGACGTCTAGAAGGAGTATTTGCAGGACAATTCTATAATGAAGATATCAAAGTTCAGGCTTGGTCACAAGTAGAAGGCTTGAGGTACTATCAATGGCTACAATGACCTATGGACTATTTACCTTGCAAAAAATAACTAGAATATATAGCAGACACTATGCGACAAAACTTCAATTTCTTTCGCATATACTAGCTTGTTGTAACATTACTTTTCGGAGACCTCAAAGCTAGAAGAGGAGGTGATGTCATAGACATACAACAAAAAAAGGTTTCAAAAAGTACCAATAGATTTTAAGAAGACTCTTGAAGATTTTAAAAGATTCCAAAAGATTTGAGAAGGTTCCTGTAGATTCTAAGAAAGTTTTAGAAGATCAGAAGATATCTTAGAAGATTCTAGGAGGCCTTAGATGATTTAGGAAGTTACTTAAGAAGGATCTTAGGCTTGCTTTGTTCTCAAGCCTCATAAAAACTTCTCAAAAAGCTTCCTAGAACCTAGTATATATAGGAGTTGAGGTTGAGGGAATCCTCACTCTCGACAACTCACATCTTGTGGTCTAGCCAGGACCTTCTTGCCTTATATCTAGTTGTTTTTTTAATGTTGAGTTAACTCCATTCCTTAGTCTTGAATCCTTTTCTTATATATGGTCTCCAACACCTAAAGATAAAAATTTTAATTAGCAAGAGGCTTATTGAGAGAGATGAAAGTATGGTATGGTCGGATGAAGGCAAGGAATAAGGATCTTCATCCCTATTGGTCAAAGGCCATGTTCAATGGACTTCAAGGAGGCTACCCAAGGTCTTATTAGAGATTAGGATTTTTCTTCTGAGGTCATTTGAGCTTTGAAGGATAAAATCAATAAGTTTAGGATTTTGGATATAGATTAAGTACAAAGTTTGTATGATTTAGAGTTTCTATGAAGGAGTTATTGGTTCCCAAAGTTAAGGTTTTAATTTCATACCTAGGGTCACTCTTTAAGATATAACATATGCTTTCGAAGAGCAACAAAGGATCAACAACTAAGATTGGAGAGAACACTTTTTTGACTATATTTTTCATATACTATTTGATGAATTTGGGATCAAGATGAAAAAATTATACAGAGTTGAAGTTAGTGCATCCTAATCAAAGGTAGTAAGTGATTTTATTCATAGTAATGGTTGGAACCATATCTTGAGTTTTTAGACAAATTTTTCATTCAAACTTTTTGAACAAGATAGATTATTACATTAAAAAGCTAAAAATTTAAATTTTATGGTATTTAAGTACTTAATTTGTGAGTTATGAAGAAAATTACATGAGGATATATAAAAACTAGGATTTGAAGCTATTTTTAGGATTTTGGTGATATCATAAGATCCACAACTAATTTGTAGTTGAAATTTGTTGTGATAGTTGTTAGAAATACATCAGTACTTTATGTACAATTTGATTGTGTTTGAATGGTCCAATTGAAAAATATAAGTTCTTCAAGTTCAAGTATAATATCCCACAAAGATATATAAGGATTCAAAGTTTTTTATCATATCTTGGATGTTTTTATGAACTTAAGACTTATATATTTGATGTGATTTTTCTTAAAAGTTTTATATATATATATATATATATATATATATATATATATATATATATATATATATATATTCAAACTTAGTCTTTCTTATCTCAAGTCTTGATTGAGAAATTAGTGGTAGCCAAGAGTCCAGTACTTTCTTGAGGCAAACTCTCTTTACTCCGACAACAAAATACAATACATTTGGTATCATAATCTTGAAAGGAACTCCTATGTTTGGTGATTTTACTAGATGTAAGAACAACTCTTTCCCGTATTCCAAATATTTTATTGGAAAGAAGTTTTGAAGGCTTCAACAACAATCAAATGATTCGGTGGTCTTCTTGCCTTAGTATTCAACACTATCAATGGTTGAGAGGCACTATCAACTATCTTTGAAGAAAACAAAGATTAGAGTATGTTGCAAATATAATTTGCCACATCTTAGATTTTTTCATCATATAATGACCACTCCTCATAGAACTTGTTCCTAAAAGAAGAGATAATGTCATTAAGATATATGTATAAACCAATAATTACCTATATAATTAGATAAAAGTAATTAAAAGTAGATTAATTCCATAATATCTTATATAAAAGCTTCTTAGAAGCTTCATAGATGCTACTTTGATCTTGTAGGTGTTTATAATTAATAGTTTAGGTTAAAAACGTGGTTAACAAGTTGACTAAGTGCCACAAATGTTGATAACTTGAAGAACAAGTTAACTATGTGGTCTACACATGAAAAACTTCCCTTGTAAGCTGTCACGGCCATAATCATGTAAGCTAATAATTACATATACAAATAGGTAGAAGTAAGTAAAAGTAGATAAAAGTAAGTTAATTCTATAATATTTAATATAGAAGCTTCCTAGAAACTTCCTAGACGCTGCTTTGACTTCATAGGTGTCTTTAATTGACTTTTTAGATTAGAAACATGGTCAACAAGTTGGCCATGTGCCACACATGTTGTTAGCTTGAAGATCAAACTAACTATGTGGCCCACACGTAGAAAAACTTCCCTTATAAGTCAAGGCATGTGTCCTACAAAATCAACACATATTGTAGGTCCTATAGAACGTCGCCACGTAGCCCCAAGTTAGATAGTATATATAGAGACAAGAGTGAAGGCTTCTTCACTCTTGTCAACTCTTTTCTTGCTTCTAGTCCAGGTTCAAGAGTCTTTAGTTTCTTGTCTTGTGGCAATAGCCATTCCAGTTTCCTTTTAATATACTTACTTATTTATATTTTGACTTATTATATCGAGATAGCCTTTTTGTGTATATTTTCCCTCATCGAGTTTTTGTCCTTGACAGATTGACAAGAGTACACTTACAATATCAGAGCTTTATTTTTCTTGAGTGAGAGTGGATTATCTCTTTCTCTTGACAAGACATAAGCGTATTAGAAGTTTGCGGATTACCCACTTCTAAACTGATATTGTTCTTAGTATCTTCTTTGTTATCTAGTCTTTCTTTTCTTTTGTCTTGAGCAGTATCATACAAATTTTTCTTAGTGTCATTATGGCAGAGCTTGTTGAAATGAAGAGTGCAATGGCACAAATGGAAGAGCAAATTAGGGAGTTAATGCTTGCGATGCATCAACTCAATTCACCAACACAGGAAAGAACAAGAATAGCAGAAAGTGGAGATATAGAGATGATCGGAGCTGCTTCAACATCTACAACAAATCACCTTCCTTCTCCAATTGTACAACACCCTGTAAGCACTAGAGAACCAAGAATTGCCTTACCCGAGAAATTTGATGGTACGAGATCTAAGTTTTGAAGATTCATCAATCAAGTACAATTGGTAATTGAACTTCAACCGCAAAGCTATCCAATTCCAGGATCACAAGTCAGGTTTATTGGCACTCTACTTTCTGGTTTTGCATTATCATGGTTTTCGTCTTTTCTTGAATAACGAAATCCAATATTGGATAATTTGGAAGCTTTTTTGGCAGAGTTTCGATCTATATATGGTGAACACGATGCAACTCGTGTTGCAACAAATAAGATCCGAATTCTGCGACAAGGAAATCACTCAGTAACAGTGTATGCTTCACAATTTCGACAACTTACAATTGACATCAAGTAGGATGATGTTGCACTCATTAGTCAATTTCTTTATGGATTGCAATACGAAGTAAAGAAATTGATGCTCAACTTACCTGATCCTCAAACTTTGAGTCAAGCAATCGATTTTGCAGTAAAATGTGATAATCGACTTTTCGAATTTTGATCTGAGAATCATTCATGGGAACCTCAACGTTATTACTCAATGGCAACATCAACATCTTTGCCAAACGTACATTCAGAAGTAGAAGACATGCAAATTGACGCGGTACGTTTTAAACCCCTAACTGAGCAAGAAAAGATTCGTCCTCGTCAAGAAGGATTATGTTTATATTGCGGAGAACCTAAGCACATTGCTCAACATTGTCCAAAGAAACGACGCAACTATAAAATGAGGGGTACGACGATCAAAGAAGACAACATGTCGGAAAACAGATTCGTCCAGCTACAATAGGGACCGTGCAGCTGGAACCTTGTACAATTCCTAATGAAGGTCCTATCCTCTCCTCAGAACCATCTCTTTGTTTTATAATAGACTTATATTTAGGACCTAAGAATTACAAAGCCTCTGCTTTATTAGATTCGGGAGCCTCAGCATGTTTTTTAGATGAACAATTTGTTAAAAGTCGTAAAATATCCTTTGTACAGAAACCTAAACCAATACATGTAGAAGTCATAGATGGTCGTCCCTTGTCTTCTGGAGATGTCACTCATGAAACTCATCCTATAAAAGTAACAATAGACGGTCATGATAGCTACATAGCTTTTAACATAATTAAATCCCCGTCCAATCCAGTTATTTTAGGTTTATCCTGGCTAGAAAAATATAACCCTCGAATAGATTGGAATTCGTGTAAACTTGACTTTTCCTAGAGCGTTATTAATAGTTCTACTAACCAAGTAAAAAATTATAAGTCTAGTATAGTAAAACCCGTACTGATAGGTGCAAAAGCATTTATACACGCAGCAAAAGAAGAATCAACTTTTGCTGTTTATGCTACACCTATTTCTGAAAACGTAAAGACTTCAAGTGGCATTCCAAGTCAATATCAAGAGTATCAAGACGTTTTTGAGAAAAAGAATGCAGATATTCTTCCTGAGCATCGTCCATATGATTGTTCAATCGACCTCAAGGAAGGAACTCAGCCACCATTTGGACCAATTTATAGTTTATCGCAAGATGAGATGGCTGAACTCAAGACATATATTGACGAGAATTTAGCAAAGAATTTCATACGCTATTCAAAATCTCCAGCAAGAGCTCTAATTCTATTCGTAAAGAAAAAAGATGGATCTTTACAAATGTGTGTTGATTATCGAGGACTCAACAAGATCACAATCAAGAACAGGTATCCATTACCTTTGATATCAGGACTCCTTGACCAGTTGAATCAAGCTAAGATCTATACAAAAATAGATTTAAGAAGACCATATAATCTAGTACGGATCAAAGAAGGAGATGAATGGAAGACTGCGTTTCGAACCAGGTATGGACATTTCGAATATAATGTCATGCCCTTTGGACTCACGAATGCACCAGTTGCTTTTCAACATCTCATGAATGATGTATTTCATGAATTCTTAGACAATTTTGTTGTCTGCTATCTAGACGATATCCTGATCTATTCTAAGAACGTCGAAGAACATGAAATACATATTCGTCAAGTATTACAGAAACTTAGAGATGCAGGATTGTACGCCAAGATGGAAAAGTGTGTATTTCACACTACTCAAGTTGACTTTTTAGGATACATCATTTCAAATGATGGTCTCATGATGGATTCTAAGAAAGTCCAAACAATCATGGATTGGAAGATTCTAAGGACAGTAAGAGATGTCCAATGTTTCTTGAGATTTGCCAATTACTATCGGATCTTCATCAAAGATTTCTCACGAGTTGCAGCTCCACTTACACGCTTGACTAGTAAAGATAAATTCCAATGGAATCAAGAAGCGGAAGCAGCATTTGAAGCCTTGAAGACATCGTTTGTCTCTGCACCAGTCTTATATCGTATTGACTTTTCCAAGGCATTTTTTATGGAAACAGATGCATCAGATTTTGCCTTGGGTGCAGTTTTATCACAAATGGGAACAGATGACAAACTTCATCCAATAGCTTTTCATTCAAGAAAATTCTCAGCAGCCGAGATCAATTATGAGATCCACGATAAAGAACTTCTTGTGATCGTGGATTCCTTTCAAGAATGGCGTCATTATCTAGAAGGCGCTTCTAGTCCAGTCACTGTGTATACAGATCACAAGAACCTCGAGTATTTCATGTCAGCACGTGTGTTGAATCGTCGTCAAGCTCGTTGGAGTATGTCTTTGTCAAGATTCGAGTTCATTATCACTTATCGGCCAAGAAAACAACAAGGTTTGTCCGATGCCCTATCTAGACGTTCTTATTTTGCACCAAAAGAAGGAGATGCAGCTTTTGAGCAACAAAGAACGGTCCTCTTGAAACCGGAGCAATTTCATCTCCGAGCAATGAAATCAACATTGACTGTTGATTTAACTTTTTTCAAGCAAATCCAGTCCAGTATGTCCTCAGACCCTCTTGTTCATGATATCGAGAATAATTCTTCCAAGTCTCATGATCCTTGTAAGTTCGAGTTCAAGAATAATCTATTATATTTTGAAGGACGCCTATATATTCCAGAAGGAGAAGCACGTTTACGTGTTCTTCAAGCACGTCATGACTTTCCAGCAGCAGGGCACTTTGGATATAATAAGACTTTGGAACTCATATCAAGAGATTTTTGGTGGCCACAAATGTGGAAGTCAGTTAAAGACTTTGTACAATCATGTGATATTTGTTCAAGATCAAAAACTCCTCGTCATCGACATTACGGACTTCTTCAGCCATTACCTATACCAGAACAACCATGGTCTTCTGTTTCTATGGATTTCATCACAGATCTTCCAAGCTCAAGATCTTATGATTCTATATTTGTGATAGTAGATCATTTCACCAAGATGGCACATTTTGTGCCATGTACAAAATCTATCACAGGTGAAGAAACAGCTAAGCTTTTCATTGATAATATCTATCGCTATCATGGATTACCTAAAGATATCATATCGGATAGGGGAACTCAATTTGTGTCAAGTTTTTGGAGGACCCTTTTCAAGATTTTAAAAGTGGACATAAAGCTATCTTCGGCTTTCCATCCTCAAACTGATGGACAAACAGAGCGCATAAACCAAGTCTTGGAGCAATATTTAAGGTATACTATCAACTACCAACAAAATGATTGGACAACCCTTCTGCCATTGGCAGAGTTTGCTTATAATAATACGGTACATTCTTCTATGCAACAAACACCTTTCTTTGCCAATTATGGCTATCATCCACGACTTGATACTTTTGATTTTTCAAAAGTTGATAATCCTGCAGCAGAAGATATGGCAAATCGGTTGTCAGAGTTACATGCAATAATGATGACGCAATTGAAGGAAGCTCAAGAACGACAAAAGATAAACGCAGATCTATATCGTAAAGAGCAACCACAACTCAATGTGGGTGATAAGGTATGGCTACTTCGTCGTAATATCAAGACTACTCGACCTTGTGAGAAGTTGGACTATCGTAGGCTTGGCCCCTTTTCTATTTCTGAACAGATCAACCCACTTGCATATCGGTTTTATCTACCGGAGTCAATGAAGATCCATCCTGTATTCCACGTGTCTCTTCTTGAACCATATAAGATAGTGGATATACAAGGAAGAAGACAAATGCCACCGCCTCCTATAGAAGTAGATAATAATGAAGAATTTGAGGTGGAAGAGATATTAGACTCAAGGCGGCGCCGAAATAAGTTGGAATATCTTGTTCATTGGCACGGATATGATATTAGTGAACGCACATGGGAGTCATCCAGGAATCTAGCAAATGCATCAGCTAAAGTCAAAGTTTTTCATCAACGACATCCATCGAAACCAAGATGAAAATCTCTCTTATAAAAGAGACAAGATTGAGGCAAGATAACATTCAATTTCCTATCCTTGTTTGTAACTTCTTTGCATTTGTGACGCTAATTAGATGTAGAGCCAACAACCAGCGGATTCAACTCAACAACCTTCATTTGCTGACCTGTCGGACGAGACATTACGATTGTTACAACCTTCAAGACGACGCAATCGAGATGAACATCTTCAAGAACAACATGTTCTTCCTCGAATAGATGGTGAGATACAACGCATTTGGTATCACGATTTGGGAAGGGACTCCCAATGTTTGGTGATTTTGCTAGAGGTAGGAACAACTCCTGATGGTGTTCCAAATATTCTATTCGAAGAAAGTTACGAAGGCTTCAACAATGATCAAATAACTGGGTGGACTTCCCGCCCTGGTATGGGACACTACCGATGGTTGAGAGGCCCTATCAATCATCTTCGAAGAGAACAGAGATCAGAGTATGTGGCGAATACAATTCGTCGCATCATAGATTTCCTCAACATATGATGACCACTCCTCGTGGAACTCGTCTCTAGAAGGGGAGGTAATGTCACGGCCATAATCATGTAAGCTAATAATTACATATACAAATAGGTAGAAGTAAGTAAAAGTAGATAAAAGTAAGTTAATTCTATAATATTTAATATAGAAGCTTCCTAGAAACTTCCTAGACGCTGCTTTGACTTCATAGGTGTCTTTAATTGACTTTTTGGATTAGAAACGTGGTCAACAAGTTGGCCATGTGCCACACATGTTGTTAACTTGAAGATCAAGCTAACTATGTGGCCCACACGTAGAAAAACTTGCCTTATAAGTCAAGGCATGTGTCCTACAAAGTCAACACATATTGGAGGTCCTATAGAACGTCGCCACGTAGCCCCTAGTTAGATAGTATATATAGAGACAAGAATGAAGGCTTCTTCACTCTTGTCAACTTCTTTCTTGCTTCTAATCCAGGTTCAAGAGTCTTTAGTTTCTTGTCTTGTGACAATAGCCATTCCAGTTTCCTTTTAATATATCTACTTGTTTATATTTTGACTTATTATATCGAGATAGCCTTTTTGTGTATATTTTCCCTTATCGAGTCTTTGTCCTTGACATAAGCTAAGGCATGTAATTTGGAAAGTCAACACATATTTGAGGTCCTATAGAATATTGCCATGTAATTTCTAATTAGATAGTATATATAGAGGTAAGAGTAAACCCTCATCATTCCCTTCAATTTGTTTCTTACTTTTAGTCTAGATTTAAGAGTTTCTAGTTTCTTTGTCTTTTATCAATAGATATTTCAATTTTTTTATAATATTAACATTATTTTATTTTCATTTTGTCACTTTTTTTATATAGATTTCTTAGGTTTATGCATCTATTTCCAGTTCATGTCTTTCATAGATAATTGATAGGTTATCTTAGCCATCAATAATATCTCATTTCAAGGTATGACAACTACCTTGATATTTGATCACTATTGAGACCTTTATAATTTTTTTCAAATAAAACATTTGTAACACCATTAAGAGTCGTTCCTACTTCTAATAAAATTACCAAACATGGTGTCATGGCCATAATCATGTAAGCTAATAATTACATATACAAATAGGTAGAAGTAAGTAAAAGTAGGTAAAAGTAAGTTAATTCTATAATATTTAATATGAAAGCTTCTTAGAAGCTCTCTAGACGCTGCTTTGACTTCATAGGTGTCTTTAATTGACTTTTTGGATTAGAAACGTGGTCAACAAGTTGGCCATGTGCAACACATGTTGTTAGCTTGAAGATCAAGCTAACTATGTGGCCCATACATAGAAAAACTTGCCTTGTAAGTCAAGGCATGTGTCCTACAAAGTCAACACATATTGGAGGTCCTATAGAACGTCGCCACGTAGCCCCTAGTTAGATAATATATATAGAGACAAGAGTGAAGGCTTCTTCACTCTTGTCAACTCCTTTCTTGCTTCTAGTCTAGTTTCAAGGGTCTATAATTTTCTTGTCTTTAGGCAATAGCCATTCCAGTTTCTCTTTCAATATATATAGTTGTTTATATATATTTTTTTACCTCTCTTTGAGTGAAGGCTCACTTGTCTGAATTATTTTTTCATCGAGTTCTTGACACATGGAGAGTCTTTTCTAAGGTTAAGATACCAAATGAGTTATATCTTACCATTTATTCAAGAAATGACATGTCATTCTTGAAGGCCTTCATCTCTATTATGTCATCTTAAAGATTGTGACAATTGTAACATCTTGTTTGATAAGTCAATAAACAATAGTTCTTGAGTTAAATTTGTTGATTGCTGATTCTCTAATTCTATAGTACCACAAATACTTAGAAACTACAAACATGGATAGAAAGTAGAATATAATTTTTCTTAAATTGTATTTCTTTTATAGCAAAGATTTATTATTCTTCATCTTGATTTTGATATCGTGGATGAAAAGTATTAACATTTTTTATTGTATTTGTAAGATTTCTTGTTAAGTCCTATGTATATTTATTAACATCATATCTATGCTAATGAATAAGATATTCTAAACTATTTCAACACTGTATTGAGTCTAAGACTTCTTCTATCTCAAACTCTTGATAATTATTCACTTTTATATGAAATAGTGGCATTTGTCTTTTTTCCTACATATTCATTATCTTATATGGTTCAAAAAGAGATGCTTGAAATACAATGTCATATCTTGTGAATTCTTGCTTGAAAATGCACTAGGCACATAGTTGTGGAAGTTAAATAAAAAATATAAAAACAAGATCTTATCAAGTCTAATAGAATCTTAAATAAATTTTAAGTAATTTTTTATAAACCTAATTAAAATTTAATCAATTCAAAAGAATTTTTTTTTAATTTCTAAAAAACAAATCATAAATTAATTTTTTTAAAATATTTAAAAAAATCAGAATAAGATAATAAAATAATATATTTAAAGAAAAAATATGAATCTTTTTGAAAAATTAAATATAAATTTTAAATAAATCATAAATAAATCTTAGGTAAATCCTAATCAAAACTTAATACAGTCTTCAATAAATCCTAAAGAAATTCTAAAAAATTCTAAATAAATTCTAATAAAATCTTAAATAAATCTTAATAAATCTTCATTAAATTCTAAAAATTTCTAATCAAATCTTAAACTAATTTTAACAAAATTTTAATCAAATTCTAAACCAATATGAAAATTAAATTTTTTAAATATACTTAAAATAAGTACAATAATAGCTACAAAAAATTTCACCTATAAATGACCTAAAAAATTTACATAATTTTAAATTAATGACCTTCAATTTATTTCTCAAAATCCAAAACTATTAAGTATATCTTATTTTTTGAAAAGCCCTTAAACACTCAATATGTCTTCAAATCACATAAAACCAATTTGTAAAAATCTTTTCAAAAATTTGTCATTAATTTCCATTCTTAGATCAACCAAAGAATCTTGAAATTATTATCAATTTATAATTTTATGCCTCAAGATTTTATTCTTACTCTTATTCATAATTGATCCTCTCTGGATATCAATTCTTAGTATTATTCAATAATTTTTGTTAAACCATATTTTTAACTCTCTTAAAGATGAATTCATTAATAAATTATCTCATCTACTTTGATTTGGCTCATTTATGTCTCTACAAAATAAGTAAAAAATTTCTCTATTAGAAAGTAATATTAAGACTAAAATTTTTATTATCTTCATATCATTTATTTTTATTTTGTTACTATATTTTTCTATTAGGTTCTTTTATAATAAAGTTCATATTTTTTTTAATCCTTCACCATATAGTCGTATTTTCATATAACAACAATATGGAACTTCATAAACTTTGATAGATGTAACTGACAAGCAACTAGATTGATTTGTTTACTAATAGAAAATAGTCCATGCTTATGATAATCCAATTTATTATAAGGGTGGCTAGTCTTGATATTACAATGAAGTAACCATATCTTTTCACTAAGGTGAAATTGAGGTTGTTCCTTACAATAGGCATTTATGTTGATTTTTTGTTTTTCTTGAGTTTTTTTTTTAATTAGACCTTTTTTATTATATATAGCTTAGATAAACAATTTTCTAAATCTTTTACCATAAGATTATCAACTTTAAAGAAGTTAAAAGCATCAAATCATGGATGATAATCATAATTAATAAAAAAAAATATTTGTTACATAAAAGAATGTATCATGTTATTATAAGCAAACTTTATTAATGGAAAAAGAATTATTCAATTATTTTATTGATACTTAATGATATATTCCAAATACTACTTCAAAACTTGATTTATATTTTCTATTTGTTTATTAATTTGAAGATAAAAACCAAAGATAGTTTCATGTCTATTTTTGAAATCTTGAAAATAATTCTTTAAAATTTTGATGCAAATTGAATTCCCTTATTTAATATAATATCCTTAAAAAATTAATGATAATAATAGATATTATTAAAAAAAAACTTAGTTATTTCTTCACTTGTGGTAGATTTTATAAATGATACAAAATATGATATCTTGATGAAATAATCTACTATCATAAATATAGAGTCATAAAAATCTCAGACTAAAAGATCCATATTAAAATCTATAGAAATAGAAGACCATGGTTGTTATGAAATAAGTAATGGCTGAAAAAGTCTATAAGGTCAATGTCTAGGAGTTTTTTTTATCTTAAAAAAATATTAAATGATTGTACAAAGTCTTTGAAAGCTTTATATATTTAAAACTACTAAAAATCTTTAAATATTAGCTTCAAAATCTTGTATCCAAAATGTCCAATTGTTGAGAAATTATGATACGCTTAAAGAACATATAATTATGTTTCATCTTTTGAAACATATAAGTACTTCTAAAAATAGAATAGATTATTTTTAAATTTTAATACGGAATTATCATAAGACTTAAAAAACTTATTCTTAATATCATAAAAAAAATTATCAAAGGACATACTCAATCAAACTTGCTTAAAAAAAGTTGAAACACTAATCAATACTGATTTCATTGTTCAAAGATAAAAAAGCTTTGACTTCAAGAGAATTATTTTTTTTAGTTAAAAATTATATTTCTTTCTTTTAATGTAAGATAAGAATATTTTTAAATCATATCTTATAAATTTTTTTTTTTTTTTGATTGATAAGTGATCTTGAAATCAAATATTAATAAAGACATGCTTCAGTAGATTTGGTAACAATTTAAAACACGTATCGATATAAAATACTTGAGGTTCTTATGATTTGTATAAATGATTATTGAATTGAAAGTGTCTTCTAAATAATAACACTATTCTTGAAATGAATCCACAATTATAAGAAGTTCTTTATTATAGATCTCATTATTGATTTCAATTGCAAAAAAAAATTGAAATAAAAAACTAATAGATGAATTTTATTATTTTTTTTATTTGTGATAATATTGCTCTTAAAAAAATTGATGCATCTATTTTCGTAAAGAATATGTTAGAAAAGTCAACATGATATAAAATTAGTATATAAATAAAAGATGTCTTTAAAGCTTCAAAAGATGTTTTAGTTTCTTTGCTCCACTCAAGTTTGTCTCTATATGTAAGATATATAAAAAGAGACACAATTTGATCTAATAATAATTAAAAAAATTTAAAAAATATTTAACATCTCTTATCATTTTTGAGACCTTCCAATCTATGATGATCTAGATCTTCTTAGGATCCATCATAAGGCTATTATTTAAAATGATATATCCTAAAAAGTCAACTTAAGTATTATGCAATACAAATTTTTTCATCTTAGCATATAGTCTTACTTCTCTAAGTTTTTGTAATACACAACATACAAGAATTTTATATTCTTATTTGTTCTTAAAGTAGATTAGAATATCCTTTAGATAAAAAAACAAAAAAGTCATCAAGAAAATCTCAAAAAATATCATTCATTAGATATTAAAAAGTAGCATATGCATTTGTAAGTCTAAAAGGCATGACATTATATTTAAAATATCCATACTTGATTTGAAATGTAGTCTTTCATTCATTTCTTTCTTTAATATGTATCAAATTCTATGTTTCTTATAAATTTATTTTTGTATAGATTTTTGCTTGATTGAATTGATTAAGAAGTCTTGAAATCAAAGATAAAAGATACATATTCTTGATGGTGATCTTATTGAGTCGTTTATAATCTATACACATTTGTAATGATCTATCTTTTTTTTTATATAAATAAAATAAGAATACATTCTAAATTTTTTTAATGGTCTATGAAATTCTTAACTAAGTTTTTGTGAGTATATTTCTTGAATGTAGCCAACTTGTTTTGCAATAAGCTATAGATTGATCCAAATGGTAATTGAATTCCTTCTTAAAAATCAATTGAAGAATCATGCGAGTAATATTTTGGAAGAATATTATCATTCTTCTTTTCAAAAACATCTTCATGATCTTCGTACTAACTTGAAATGTAAATTTTATTCTTTCTACTATCAAAAATAAGGGTGGTATATAGAAAAAAGATGATTTTTTTTTAATATACATAAAAGTTTTTCTATCTACTAAAATTTTTTTGATAATATTGGACTTAATGGTTTCTATTTGACTAATAAAATCTTAGATTAAACTAAAAGAAAAATTAAGGTTATAAGGAATCCAATCTATTTGAGAATTATACTTCTTTAGCCATGATAATCCTCAAATGATTAGGTTGAAAGAAGATGTAACCACATTAAATATTACTAAGTTATTATGACAATTATTTGTTACATCTAAAGGAATTGTTTTATGAGTAATATTTCCAAAAGATAACAAACAATCATCCATTATTTCTACATGCATGGATTTGATTTTTTTTATTAAGAATATTTCTTTTTTTTTTGACAAAAACTTTGTCTATAAAATAGGTTGACGCTCCTAAATCTAATAAGGCAAAGACTTTATAATTTTTTGGTCCTAAACAAACTTCTACTGTAAAGCAAGATGAAGGATCTAAAAAGAAAATAGGACCTTTTTTATGTTTTAAATAAGATTTTTATTGCATGATCTCTATTATCGCTTGACAAAACTTGTATTCCAATATATCATCATCTTTGAAAATCATATGCTTCATTTTGTGGTTGTATTGCTTCTTTAGATAATATTGAGTAATGTCCTCAAGTTCTTTACAATGTAAGTACAAATATTCTTGATAGCATTAAGTTTTTTCTCTCTTAATAAGAAATTTAAAACATACTATGAAAATTTGCATAGGTTTTGGTCTTGATAAATAAAATTTTGTGAATTTACACGTTGTTGTATTGAGTTGACTTGTATCTCTCCAACCAAATCTTTGTTCTTGATATCTTTCAAAGAGTCAATTGTCACATGCAATAGCTTCAATAATAAATTGCTTCAATAAAACTATTCTTGGTATTATCAACAATAAATCTTTAACATTATCTTTTAATCCATATTAAAATTGATTGATATGGCTTTTTGATTGTAATCTAAGTTGTAAGAAAGGTTTTAGAATTTAACGGCATATATGATAGTTAAACTTGTTTCTTATTGTAAAGATATAAATTCGGTCTCTGCTATCTTTTTTTGAATTTTTTATTGATTCTTTTTTCCAAAAATAGTCATGAATACCTTTAAAAATGAATCAAAATCATAGATGAGAAAAGAATCTTTTTCTATCAAAGGTGCAAACCAAGAAAGAGCACTTCTAGAAAAAAGTGTGCCTATGAATCTTACTTACATAAATCCATGAGGGTATTGAAAAAGATACAATCTTAAATAAAACTCAACTTATTCTAAAAATCTTCAAAATTTTGATCTTATTCTATTGAACTTCTTTAGCATATTTATCCTTGCCTCTCTCATATTTGTAGTAGCAAGACTTCTCGAATTTAGTTGTAATAGTAAGACTTCTCGGATTCATTGTTTTCTTCTTCTTGTAAACCATGTGAAAAGTTAACGAAAGGATCTGATTTGTATCAATAGAGATGAACTTTCAATGTCTAAATGTGACAAGTAATTGGACTTCACCCTATGTATTGGATGGTCATACAAGATCATTAGTAATAATGAAATCACCTAAAATTTGATGTAGTGTTTGTAATTTCAGTTTAAGAAGGTAAGCCAAATTTTGCTAATCTCTTGAAGACTTGCGTGGCCTAAATTGTAGGCACATGAGCAGCTTCATAAAGCAATAGAATTTGGTCATATATTTCAACAAAGCATTGCCACTAACACTCCACCACCATGTTACTTCAAGCCACCATAACATCTACAAAATTATCAAAAAGCCAAAAATTGAATAAGGTCAAAATTTGCACATCAAAATGCATGCACTTTAGACTCCAAATGAGGACTAAAAATGTATATATATATATATATATATATATATCTTATCACATTCAATGGCACATTTTCTATTATTATAAAACTAATGGATAGATTTGATATTATCATGAATACAAGGATATTCTTGATATTTTAGTATATTCGAGGAACACTATATATGAATTGTTTATAAGGACCCTAAGAACAAACTACTTCTATTGATTTTTTATAACAGATTTTAAAGACAGCAATCAAAACTCAAAATAATTACATGCTTATGTACATATATATACACATACAAGTATACATTGCTAATTATTAAAAAATTCTATTAATTATGAAGGGTATTTTAAAATATTTAAAATATTATCTTTAATGTCTGATTTCATTTAACTTAAATTTATCTGACTTATCTAATAATATCTTATTTTATTTATTTTATACATGGACAAGGTCATGCAAACAAGAACCACAACCATAAAAATGACCAAGATACTTTCATGGAGTTCAATTCTCAAACCAGCCTCAGTGCACTCTTACACCTTTCCTATTGAAACACAAAAGGCATGAATTCCAACCACATAATTTATTTTAAAAATTAAAGAAATAAAAACTTAAATAAATACAGGTGCACCATTGATCCAAAGTTGAAACTTATCTCTTCACACTTTAAGATATACCTCGTCTTCCTCCTCCTCAAAATAGCAAAAAAATGGATGAGAACATGACAAAGGAAATCTTACATGCCATGCACTCTTTTGTTTTAGGAGCAATTCCAAGAGATATATATATATATATATACTTACATACATATTATTATTTTATATATGGGATGTGAACAACGTGTTTTTAGCTTACACCTTTGGCTAAGATTTGTTTGAGACGTCTTTGGCCCCACCAAATTCAGGCACGAGAACCATGTAGTGCCACGTAGGTCTCGTCAACACACAGGTGGCAGCCAGGCTGGAGGTTCGAGTGCTCTGTTGGCTGAGGAGATTCGCTTCCGTTCCCAGCATGCAAGCAACCTCTTGGACACGTCAGCGATGGACCCCTTTGGGGTAGGTGCCCAGGCCGGGCCGGCCCACAACAGCCCGCGACAAAAGGAGGTAGGCGTGCAGGCAGGCATGCAGGGCACAGAATGGATGGAACGGGTCCCACTACCAGCTGGACCCAGTGAGAAGCGGGAACCTGTTCGCAATGGCCCCCATTCCAGCACAAGCAGCATGAGAACAAAGGGGAATATTTTCCTCTGGAGCGCCACCCTCGGGAACGGGTTCGTTCCCAATCATGAGGCCTTCGTTTGGACGAATGGATGAGGAAGGGAGACAAGTTTCACATCAGTTAATCATTCAATAAAGATAGATCTGGTAGAATCTTCAATTTTTGAACATAGCTGGGGGACGCGAGCCTCGAGAATCTACGCCTCCACTTCTCCTCCCCCCTTTATAGATAGATTGATAGAGAGTACTCTTACTTTCTATGGCTTTCATGAAAAATAAAGCTTGTGGCCATTTCTTCTTGAAGAGCTCTCCCATACCTTTTCGAACATATGCTTGCAATGGTTATTAACCAAATTTTATTTGGTTTTTGGTTTCCTATATTGGGATTTTGATCAAACCGTCTTGAAATTTGGTAGTTCTTAAAACTTGAAAATAATAATAATAATAGTTTTTGGTGTAAATGCAGATTTCAAATAAAAATAGATCCAGAAGATATTGTTACATTACTAATCAATATAAGCAGGTATATGCTAAAAAGTTAATTCTTATCACTTTATATAACAATCAATTATAACTTTATATAAAAGAGAAAAGCCCCTTTCACCTTCGAAGATCATCGAGCAACTGGTTTTGCCTAATACATGATAGGGGAATGATCACACTCCCTGTAGCACCATTTTTGTCAGTGTGCGCCGAAACCCTAAAACCCCAGGCTTCACAATCTTGGGAAAGCTAGTGTGAGAAGAGACTGCGGAGGCCAACGTTGTCGTATGCTACTACGCCTCTTGGGCTGCGTCACCTTCGACGCAAATGGAAATCTTGTCCGTCGCTGACAGTTTCATCAGCTGTCCTTGTTGTTAGACACGGAAGGTAACAAACTTGCAGAGCGTCATCACTGTGACAACTCTAAAGCTCCCGAAGAGAGAAGCGAGAGAGAGCGAGAGGGTGAAAGAGAAAACGAAATATTCAACACTCGTACTCGGAACACTGCTGCGGAATCTGATCCATGCACAGGAGCTTCAATGAGAGGAGTAAACACACAGAGCTTTCACAGCTGGTTTTGCAGTTGGTGTTATTCTTTCCCGAGATCGTCTGAAAAAGCGCGCAGGCTATTCTTTTCTATGGAGATAGCATGATCTAGAGCCAACGCTTCTAGTCAATGTGTATTTTAAAATAAAAATCGAAAGCTGCGGGGAGAAAGAAGCCTTTTCCGATCGATAAACTCCAGAAAACTCGAGCAATTATGCGAACCCGCTTAAGGGCGACTGGAAGGAAGGAAAATCTTTTATCTTTCTGTATGCAGATGTACTTATGTTTGACTGAGAAGGAAAGGGGAAGAGATAAACTAATGCAGCACGGTGGAAAATAGAGAGGCTCGTGTGCGTTGAATCGAAGACAAGGGGTGGTGAGATTGATGCAGATGGAGTGGGGTTTGCTGGGCCCTAGTGGGTGCGATTTGCATGATTGCGAGCTGTATCTCTGGCCCTTGAAGCCAACAGCAGTGAGCCACTGATGCAAGCGCTGCCTTGAGCCCAGTAGGGGGACGCCACGCACCTCAGAAACGAACACATCCCACATGATCGGAGACCTCGTGAGCAGGCTGTTGAGGTGGTCGACATACTCTGCTCGCGCTTTAATTTGGATGACACCAGTCTGCCAGAAGCACCAGGACTTGCCCCCATAATCTGAAGCTTAAAGCTGAGAAGCTTGCCGAGTGGGAGACAAGTACAGCTTGGACTGTATACTTCCTGCGCCCACTCAGCTCAAGTAGATAATAATCTGTGCCTAGCGACATGGGTCAGATATGTTGGCACTCGAGGGAGCTGATGGATTCTATTGGTGAATTATTACTTTCACCGCAAAAACTGCAAAAAAACATAAGAAAATCATAATAACAAGAAAAAAATGAAAAAAAAGACGCAATAAATATTCCCGGCAATTTCATGGATTGGCAGGGATGACCCCTTACCAGTTGGAATTATGAAGGGATATGATTCATGTGCTGCTCATGAACGATCAAGCTGAACACCATGTTACTCTCAGTACAGAAAAGGCGCTGCAGGACAAGGTGGAGAAAGAGATGGGTAACCACTTCCATTGGGATGGTCTCGTCTCCTGCCTTGCTGATGCGAAGATAGGAGAGAGACAATGATCTACACAATTGGTGTGGAAACAGAGCTTAGGCTCATGTGATGCAGCCACTGCCGGTCCCACTGTAGCAGTACAGCCGTCCTTTTTCCTGGTCCTCATAGCATTGGGAAGATGACGAAGAAGAAGTCTTGATGTTGTAGAGGTTGTTTCTAGAACGACGCCTCTCGGATTCGACGAGGCCGTCGCCGTTGGGTTGGTATTCTACAGCTGGTACCAGGATACTCCACCTTGCATGCTCATTGGAGCTAGTTTCTCCACGTCTTTGAGTGCTTTTAACCTGCAGGAACAACCGACGCCGTTTGTTAAGAGTATGGGTCATCGGTACAGGCCCATGTTATAGCTTGAGGCCAGCCGCTGGCCATGAGTTTGGTGCTCCCACCACAACAATGCTTGTGTTGCAAGAAATGTTTAGTCTTTCGATGCTTTGCATGGAGGTACAAGCACGACGACAAAGCCTCAGATTGTGATTCATTCTTTCATGTGTATTCTTTTTTGTGTGGGTTACGTGACCAATGAAACAATTTCTGAAGTCAGAGATTGTGTTGATGCTTGAAAGCCAAGCTTCAACGGCGCTCTTAATGGTTTCAATGAACTCCCCGCTGAACGAGTACTCTCGCTCTTTTGGTGAGATCACACGTACGCTGTATTGCAAAATCTTCGCTTAAAAGCTCGTATCGTTGCCGAACAACATGATTTGCTGAGCTATTCATACTAGTGATCATCTTGCGAGGAGAATGTAGGCTTCTCCTGCGCGCTCGAGGCGATTCAGGGAGATTGGGCTCTATTCCAACGTGGAGGAAAACTCGAGCTCGTAGCCAGACATCGAAAGCTAGACTTCCAACCATAGTGCTGTGAACATCTCTACGTTCTTGATGGCTATCTAGCTTTCACCACCAGCAGGCATGATCATTTCAAGATGGTCACCACTGTAGGGCCAAGCCGCTGCTCTTTACTCAATATTCTTTCCGCTTTTCCCAAAAACTTTTGTCTCTGTGATTGAGTGCGACCATTTGTTGAGAAAAATCGACGGCTGCAGATAATTGACGAGCTTTCGATTCTGTGTTCTAGTAACAATCTGCTGTCTGTGTCGGCGTCACCCATGCTCCCTTGACCAATCGCAATGATGAAAATTCACAAAATTGTAAGCCGGTGTAGGTCATTTTCAGGGGAGACTGAAGGACGACATTGCTGCTCCCTCCAGGCGTCGCCTCTCACATCAGACAGCTCTTGTGCGTGTACAAGGTGAGTAAGAGGCCTCGGTCACTTTTCTTCTTGTCGATGAATTGTCGGGCCATGCATCCACGCCTTCGTCGCAGCTTTGCAAGGAATCAAAAGTTCCCTCTATGGAAACATGAACTTCACATGCCTGTCTAGATTCTAGAGCGAGGCAGCTTCTTGCACAGCTGCTGCGGTGCACTACAAAACAAGAATGAAGGGAATTCATCAGGTTCAACGTTGGGTCTAATTCGAGCTCGCGTCGGCTCTGCGAATGGTGGCAGCAGCTGCACCATATTCCTGTTGAAGGGGAACAAAGTTAGGTTACACTGTAGCTCTCGACGGTGTGCAAATTTGGTGGCGTGAACGTGATAAATTCGAGAGAGTTTGTCGTTTTGATTGAGGGTGAGGTGAAGTTGCAACTGGAGGTTTGTTGAAGCAGAGTCGTCTTTGGGAGCGCCGAAGCAGCTAGATGGGTCTATCATGCAAGACAAAATCCTCTGTAGCTGTCTGCAATTCAACACAAGACCCGAATCGCAACAATGAGGGGATTCTCGAGAGTTTCAAATTCAGGGATCTGGAGGCAGCGACAGGTTTCTTCGCACGGGAGAACTACATCGGGAAGGCGAGTCATGGCCACATGTACAAAGGTGTTCTCCAGGATGGGAGAGTGGTGACGGTGAAGCGACCGGGTGCAACACCTGGCGCTCGCCATTTCTTAGAAGACGTCGGCGCGTTCAACAACGAGATACAAATCCTTTCCAAGCTCTTCAGCCGGCGGCTTGTGAACTTACTGGGATGCAGTCAAGATGGTAGGGTGAAGCCGATTTTAGTTTTGGAGCACATGGAAAAAGGATCGTTGCATGAGAATCTTCAATCGGACACTGAGCTTTCCTTGAGCTGGCCCCTGAGAGTGAAGCTCGCACTGGATGTTGCCAAAGCGATACGAGCACTTCATGCATCGTCACCGTCTATCGTCCACCGCAACATCCGAAGCACGAACGTCTTTGTGGACAGAGACGGGAGCGCGCGACTCGGGGACTTCTGCCTTGCCAAGAGCATGCAGCAGGAAATCATTGATCCTCCGAGGAGAAGCAACTTGATTTCAATCCCAGAGGTACTTACGGCAACTGCGGAAGGTTACAACGCTAATAGAATGTCCATGGCGGTGGAGGACTTCGACTCTGAATTCAACTACGACTCCTCCACAGAACCGACTCGTGTCAGCCCCAAGACGGATGTCTTCAGCTTCGGAGTCATCTTATTAGAGCTTATGTCTGGACGGAGCGCCGCATCGTTATCAGATTGGGCACTTGACATGACTCCTTTACGTAGCCTACTCGACTGGGCTCTACCGCTCATCAAACACGGCCACTCCATGGCCATCTGCGACCCCCGAATCACTCCCCCTCCGGACAACGCGGCCGTCCGGCACATGGCATCCGTCGCTGCGCGGTGTGTGCGATCCTCGAGTTCCCGTCGACCATCCATGGAAGACGTTGTGCAGTGTCTGTCCAAAGCGAGCAAGCTCGTTCCCGAGCCCATGTGGAGCTCTCCGACATCCTCTGCCAACTACACCTCAACCGAAGTGACTCCCTCCAGAGACAAAATCCCCCTTGTGCCCCAAAATACCAGCAGGAGAGACAGATCGATCCCAAACGTTGACAATGCTATCACTCCTGCCCAACCCTCCAGGCAGCTCCAGCTCCCGCGATCCTCCATGTGGGCGTCAGGCTTCTTCAACCTCAAGAAGAAGCGAACTTTCGTGTTCCGCTTGAGCAGGTTCTTAGCTCGCAAGTTCAGGGTCGGACATCGAAGATCATACGACAAACTCGTTCCAGCACACTACAGTGCCGAGGATGAGGAAGTCCAGGATTCAAGGCGACACAGAAAACGGTATCCCAAATCTGGCGCTGTCAAGGGCGCGAAAGTGTCCGACGAAGATATTCGAGACAGGTCCATAGTGATGCCACCCAGGCTGTCATATTCCAAATCTGCCGTCTCCTCCGCATCTCGACACCACTCGGGCAAGAAATTCGTTAGGTTGTAGATTCAAAACCAAACCAAACCAAACTTCAGGGTTTCGAGAGGCATGAAGTTCTATGAATTACGCTCACAGCGGCTTCTCCATTGCGAGAGCACCGTTGCTAGAAAATTCTGCTTCTTCTGCTTCTACTTCTTCTCCTTCAACCTCCTCCTCCTCCTCGATTGGCTTTGAAGGCCTGCAACAATGTGCTACAGACTCAGTTTGAGAAATGCGCAGCATCAACAACCGTACGTACTGAAATTGCAACTGCCAAAGAGAATGTGACCATTTGCCTGAGTCACTCCAGGTGGGTTTCAAATTTCGAAGGGTATTAGGGCTTGAATTGATCTGTATTTGCAAATGCACGCAAGCACACCTTTAAAACCCATAATGTGGTTGCCTTCTGTTGTCTGTTGTTGTCGATTTTTTGAAGCTTTCACGACGCACGTCTTGTTCCTGAGCTCATCATTTACAAGAACTTTTGGCTTTAAATCCTTACTCAAGGTTTTCAGGACTACCCAATTTTTGTTTCTATTTTCCGTTTTTTTATTAAAAACAAAACAAAACAAAAAACAAACTTTACATGCAAGCACCCACTGAAGCCACATTGGACGTGCTTTCACACAAATAAAAAGGTTTCAAAAAATAAAATAAAATAAGAACAATAGCCAAAATAACCATAATTGAATTCTTTGAGCAAAACCTGAGAGTGACAACTAAAGCATTGAACGAGTCATTTGGTAGTCGAATAGTGGGATGCCCTTGTGTTTCAAATTGGATTGAATAAGGGGTCAGAGTACCACCTTACTTCCAACTCTTTTTGTGTTTATTTTATTTTAAAATACAATGTGCTACATTTTGCAAGAATTTGAAAGTGATTATCAATATAACAGATGCATGTGGATGGTTGCAGTTTTCTCTGAAACACAAATCACTTAGAATTGTTGAGAATAAGCTTGATTTGATCAATCAGGCTCGTATATTTTTGAATGTGCATCTCTGGTTTTGTTGTTTAAAATCCATTAAGTCTTTGTATTGATTAATCACCCAATTTAGGTTGCAATGTGCGATGGTCTGTATTTTTTGAACTAAAGCAAATCCGATAAAAAAAATTAAACTTTTGACAATTGTTTACAACAACATGGTTCAATCTAAGAATAATAAAGTCTCGTTCATCATAAAATTTTGCCAAAAATATGTAATTATTTGGACAAGAAAACCAGGTTTATCACTTTAATCCAAACCTTATAGCCATTCTTTGGTAATCATCAAGCCTTACTAAACTGTTTTTTTAAAACACATACACATACACAGGAGCTTCCACGTATGTGTTTGAATATATCCATCCACTTTTAAAGTTCATTATCCATTTTTATTTTTACTCTTTTTGAATGGCACAAATTTAGTTTTGATTTGTATACATATTTCTCTTTCTTTCTACATTTGAACAGACAATCATGCTTCTTGTTTACATTTAATGTAAAAGGCAGTTTCATTCCTAAATTTAAATTGCTTTCACTCACAAAGATAATTGAAAATTAAAGCATCTTGCTTAAAATGTCTAGTGTTATTGATTATTTTAGAAATGTTCGGACTTTCTTATTTTCAAAATAATGTAATTACTAAGTCATGTTCTTAAAAATGGGTCTAGTTTATAACTTGCATTCTGCTAAGTACTTATTCTTTCAAAGCTTTGTGATTATAAAACATTCAAATCTTTTTTCACATTTACAACATTCTTGTGCGGTGAAAGAAACTCATTCACACGACTCATCAAAATCATTCTATAGTTTGTCTCTAGAAGACGAGAAACTCTAAAAATATCATATTTCGGGACATATAAAATTTCAGCATAATTAGGTATTAGGAGGCCGATTTAGAATTGATGAATTCTGAACGTTCAGTGACAGAAGAATCAACTGTAGTTTATTTTTAAAAGATATCAAAATACATGTAAACACAAACAGTTATCCATGCATTCACGCATAAAAGGGATATTTTATTGAACGAAACCGATACCCTTACACTGCCATTTTTATGACTTGTATGAGTCTTTTTATATCCTTTAGAGAAACTGTTTCTTGGTGTTATTTTAGATGTATATTGTTGGTTGTGAATTAAAGTCCAGTGCATCAGGTTGTTCTCTTGAAATGCTGATAATAGATATGTCTATTCTTAAAAGCACAGAATCCAATGCGAAACTTCTCACTTACCAAATACTATTTTAAATTTTATCTGCTTTATTTTTATCAGACAACACGATTCTCCTTGCTATCAAATTTATACCAACATTACTCACAAGTCTTTAGAATGATCCTTTTTGTACTTACATTAATGTTGCTCTTTTGTCACAGCTCAAAAGTATCAGTGAGTGGAGTTTTCACTCGCTTTTCATTGGTTGAGGTTGAACAGTACTCGGTTGCATCAAACTGGTCATTTTGCTACCATATGACATGCTTTTTCACTTACATTATTCTTGCAATGGCCAAAATATGTGTTTTGCGTTATTAATAAATGAACTCACATGTCTAGAAATAAAACATATGTCATGTATAAACTGAGGCAAGATTTGTTCAGTTTTGCTACACCCATTCAATCATATATGTATGAATATATCAAATGCTGTTATTTGGAATTCATTCACTGCTTATGTTCCACAATAAGATGTTATTTTTTTTTTGCAGTTTTCATTTTTATTATACACCAAAATTGGTCTAAATTATTTATCTAAAGAAGTCTAGAGCATTAAGTGTCTTAGAGAAAAAGGAAAAGTTGACTTCAGTGGAAAGACATCAAATTGTAAAAAAACATAGTCATATTTCACAATAACACAACATGATTTGGACATGATTTTGAGAAAGTTACTACGTCTCCTAGTATTATGCAAACTCGAAGGAGTCTATAATTTGTGAAAATAACCACAACTGTTTTCTTGTCAATTTGCTTATGGTTCCAGGATAGCAACACCTAGGAACAATAATACCCAAAACTATCCATACGACATAATTTTTCATTTAATGATTTCACATATAGATATTTAACCAACTTGTGGTCACCCTGAGTTGGAAAAGAACAAATGAGGATGAAGAAGAAGAAACTGCACTTTAATCAAACACTAGTTCTCCCTTTCCATTTCCACCACCTCTGATTGCATAAGCTGGTCCATTACCTTTTGACACAGAACCGTCCGTCACAAATTACCACACACCCCACCATCATCAACAGTGACGTTGACCGTAATTATACACATATATTTCTTTGCCGTTCATGTTCAATTACCGCCCAATCTTGTCCTCAAGGGACCCATGTCGATAGGGAGCTAGCTAGCTACATCCATCCAATCGTATGGACCCTTACTCTATATAGCCCGAAAGTGTAGGGGGCTGCGTCCGAAGAGGCAAAGAGGCAAACAAAGATGGGTAGAGAGTGGGAGACAGGGAGGGGTAGTGAATGAAGGGGCAGGCAGGCAGGCAGGCAGGCAGGCAGGCCAGGGAGCTTCTTAGCTTAGCTCTAAGCCCCAGCCAGATATGGATAGAAGCGTCAGATTCCTCTCTCTCCTGACTTCATCTGGTCTCACGCCCTTAAGGGGGGGGGGGGGGGAGGGGTCTGGTCAACCCAGCGTCATGACGCAAATGATTGGCCCCGCCTCCTCCTCGTCCCGGTGATGCTGGTGGTACTGGTGCTGCTGGTCGGACAACGGCGATGATGCCAGTGCCCCACTCCGAACTGCTGCCCCGTTTCCCCGTCCTCTTCCCACTCCTTAACTCCCCAGGTCTCCTTCGGAGGTGGAATCTCGCTTTACTCAGATTCCAGATCCATGCCCCTCCAATGTCCCTGTTTTGCTCTGCCGGGGGGGGGGGGGGCTGCTGTAGGTTTAGGGGCGGACAGCCATTAGGAGAGACGACTGCCCCTCCCACCCCAACTTCCCGATCGCACCCTGTCTCCCAACCTGCTGCCTTAGAGTTGTAAGCCAGGTGGGGGCAAGCAGGCAGGCACCGCGTCTCTGCTGCCGCATTAATTGCATGTGTGTGGGATTCTGTGTGAGAATCTTGGGGATCCGCTGAGGAGTGGGGGGTGGGAACCTTGTGCGGGATTCTGGTGCGCTTGAGTTCGTGCTTTTGGACGGGGTTGTGCTGGGGGAGGGGAGTGTTTGTATTGTTAGCGGTGAGGAGAGACTGCTGGGAGGAGGGGAGGAGGAGGAGGAAGAATAGAGAGCAGGATCTTTCGCTTTGGATGTGTGGAGACGGAAGCTTGCGGGGGAGAGAAGGGGAGTTTAGGTGAAGTTGGCGATGGTGGGGGCTTGACGTGTAATGCGATGGTGGAGTGTGTAGCTTGGAGTCGGGGTTTACTCGGCAGAGATTGCGTGAGAGAATGTGAGTCGTTCAAGATTAGAGTGATCGGGGTATGCTGAGTTGGGTCTCGGTTTTTCGGGTGTCTGCTGTTAGAGTGCGCGGGTTTTTGATCATGTAACGCTTTGGGTCTTTGAATGTAGTACCGAATCGGCCTCCGCGATCGGTCTTGGCTGCGTTGTTGGGCATGATTGAGGGGAATTTTAGTGTCGGAAGAGGGCGATGAAGCAGACAGGCCTTTTACATAATTTTGGTAACGGAGATGATTTGTTTGAGTTGAAAGCCGAGATGGGAGGGACTGCGCGGATGGATGCGTAGGGAGGCTTGCTGTGTTGGGGGACCGAGAGTTGCGACGGGAGGCGGCTGAAATGGGGCCGTCGGGGAAATTGAGTGGCTATGGCTATCTAAGGGGCAAGAATGGGAATGTGTGCGGAGGAGGCAGGGGGAAACGAAGCTCAACTGGTGTGACGTCGGTAGTGAAGGCGCTCATGGAATCGCAAGTTACGGGGAAAGGGCTGAAGTCAATTCGGCAGCTGCCGAGGGTGGTGTATTGTAGATTTCAAACGAGTTCCAAAAATATGGCGCCTCTGTGTATGGATTTGGAGAATGGGCTTGTGAGCAATCATGTGGAGGCCTGTCAACGGGTGCTGTCCAACTTGCTATACAGTATTTGCGAGTGGAACAATCCGCATTATCAGCAGAACCGAGAAGCTTTTGTGTTGTTCGGAGGCGATGTCTTGCTTCTGAGGGCCTTGTTCTATCCGTTCTCCAGTGAGGATGGAATAGAAAAGCTGGGATCTTCCAAGGTGCTGGCTGTGCGTCGAGATTGTCTAAGCCTCTTACGTGAGCTCTGCTTCACGGTGCCATTCTTCCCCGAGGGTTTGGCAGCCAATGGAGACTTCGTTATCAAGCTGTTCGCTTTCATGGGCAATATTACCACCTTCGATCAAGGTCAGTCTCTTCTTACGCACATCTCACATGTGTGTCAAGTAATGTTGATTTTGTGGCATCGATCAGGTCTTTTGGAAAGTCCATTGGTCGCACACACCTCTTACCTAAAAGTTACATGTGCTTTTTTGATAAACATTGCAAGCATGGCGGTCGTTTTACGAACATCTGATTGCTAAGATGGGGTGAAACTGTAGCTTTATGTGGAAATGAGGAAGCGTGTGCATGTCATCCAGATTGTAACAGCGTTGTTGGTATTAATTGTTCTTCAGCTCGAGATAAATGGGTTAAGATTGAATTCTATGCATCTCTTGTGTAGCCGTTAGTCTCGCAGAAGATGTTTTGGCAGCCCGAGAAGACACTCTCAGAGTCCAGGATATTCCAGACTTTGCAAATTTGGTGCGCAATTTCTCATCCAGGCAATTGGCGTCGTTTTGTCGCGTTCTTGCAATGGTCGCCTTTGAATCTGAGGTACTGTCTTTTTACTCGTCCTACTAAGCGTAATTGATTCTGTAAAATTTTCCAATTCACAACTTTATTCGGCATCTCATTGCAAAGGAAGTAATGCCAAGCTGGATCTTTAAAAGGCACGATCTTCACTGCCTTGAAAATACTAAAGTTAAGAAGTTGTAATGTGAGAATCAAACTGATACGTGAACCCAGATCAAACTGAGCTGTGAGCTTAAGATATTGTGTTGATTCTCTTCTATAGAATCTTCCGATCACGTAGGACCGTTTTTCTTATCTAAGAGTCTCACAATCATCTGTTCCACAATTGTTTTAATAAACCAAAAGGATTTCCCATTTCGCTATAGTATAAAAGACTCAATGCGGAACCTCTCACAAGAAAACCCAAGTCATGAAGATTAGTCAATTTGATTGCTAAGAGATCCTACGTTTATGCTTGGTCCGCAAATCTCGGTAACAAGAGTTTTTTCACACAGTATTGGGAAGAAGAGTGCCAAAGCCTGTGGTCTTTTCTCTTGGGGTTGGTTTCAAGGCAGGGAATCCATGGATGGGACAGGAGCGGAGCGTGGAGAATACTTTCCCGTTGCAGAGGCCAAGGTCTGAGGAGCCAGAATGGACCGTGGCCGACAAGAACCATGATGCCATATTACTCATTCCTGATATTCTTGAACGCTTGGTGATGCTTTTGACATTTGACAAAGTGCCGTTTGGTCGCGAGGTAAGAAAATTGAATTGCTGCCAATTAGTGGCTCCGGGCAACAGAAGACCTAATTCTGTGTGCATCTTTGTAATTCTGGAGTTATCTCTCATTTCAAGTGCAATGAATTTCTGAAATTGTTGTATTGGTAAAGTTCACAAGTTTCCTGAACCAACTGGATTCATGGACTGAAGAGATTGCAGGGGGTTTTATCATCTGAAATTTCCGACTTGACAGCAACTGTGTATGTGGAAGGAGTTCCAGAGAACACATTCATTGCGTCTACTGAAGGTCGACGTGCACCTCATGACGAGACTCGAATTGTTCATCCGTTTGCAGAAAATGGGTCTAGAGTAGATCCTGCTTCTCATGCCCACCAACGAGTAGTTGCGACCATCATAGACGAGGATTTCTTAGATTGGAATGTGTTCTTGGATCGCAGCCCTTCAACCACTGCTCTTGTTCTCAATGTAAGAAAAGTTTCCTCAACCTATTTCTGTTAATGTGGTCATCCTTCTAATTGTTAGGTTATGACTGACATGATGTAGTATCTGGATTACCTTACAGTGTTTTAAATGGATAAGTAGAAGCGCCACCATTGCAATCCAACTGAGTCACGAAATGTATAGGGACTGTTGGAGGAGGTCCATGACCATACTAACAACTTGCCATGGTTTCGTACAGCATCATGTGGAGGTCCTATTCGTCTTGTGTGCTTTGTGCGGAGGAAAGAAGAGGGAACAGGTAACACATAACACGTTATACATTGTTCGCTACAAATACTACTTTTCGATTGGGTAATTTTGCTACACCAACTAATGTACCACTATTAGAATATAGACAATTGATCATAGAACAAATAAAAAGTAGAAGACAAGAGGTACGTGTCGCGATTGTGGAATTTCCTGCCAACTCGCATAAGGCATAAAACTTTTGGGGTACATTAATTTGACAGGTGCAGAACTATTTAGCAGAGCTGGGGCTGGTCGGTGTCCTTAATGATATGTTCGACAAACTAGACTGGATGGTAACCAAACCACGCGTTAATAGACGGGGTATTCATGGATATGGCTGTGCATGCAACCCGAAATCGGTAAGAGGCCTGATATATATATTTTTTACACGCATATATATATATATAAATGATTTGTCGAGATAATGAGGACTCTATTGTTTTATATCTTTGTGCAGAAGATAGGTCAAGCAATACTGTCGTGAACCTTATGTCGTTGCGTATCGGATTTTTGCAGGCCCTCAAAATTCAGTTTTTGAGGCTTATTCATAATTTCTGCGATCGTGATAGCTGTAATCGTGCAAACAAACAGCTCTTGTTGCAGCCAAGCAGCTCCAAGGTACTTCAGAAGCTATCTTACAAAGGCTTGTTGTCAAAGCTACTTGTTATTATATATTTTTTTCTTACTCTTTATTTGCTCACTGTCATGCAGGATGGAAGTTATTCTTGGAACAGGGTTGGTGAATATAAGGAGCCAGAAGGCCTTATGGTGAAAATACTGAAGGTCTTAATTAATGAACCTGCAGATTCACTCTATCGGTATGCCTTTTTACAAATCTTCTTGTTACATGGACATAAACTAAAATGTGTCTTCAAATGTTTTGTAACCGACGAGTTAGTGTATTTCTCGAGGATAAACATAGCATTTGTTCCTCTTACGTGATGAAGTGGTTTTGGCAGGTTCTGGTTGGCGTCTTGCGTGGAAGCCTTTCTGCGGGGTGCAGATAGCAAGGATCAGGTTAGGATTTTTTCAGCTGAGTTCACTATTTGAGGATTTGCAATATAATTTGTAGAGTGTAGTTCTCGCAATACTCCTAATTGAATTTTGATCTGTACTTCCTTAAATTTGCAACGTTTTTAGTGCTAAGTGCTTGCAAAAAGAATTGCACTTGATTTTGCAGCACTTGTATAAGTGGGCAGCGTAATCTTCATAATCCTCACAATTACTTAATGAAAAACTTCACACACATCGTGTAAGAATTGTTCTTTGTAAGGGTAAGATCAATTTTTAATTCCGCAAGGTTGAAGATTTCCACCCCTATTAGATTACATGAGTTAGTGTATTCAATCGAGAGCCATATTTAAGATTGCAAAGTAGTGAACTCTTTTGTTGATTAGACCGCTGTTGACAAAGGGCAGAGTTTGTTCAAAGTGTGCCTCAAGCACATGCCGGTGTTCACTTTCATTGTTCATCAAACTAATGTTCATCATTTCTGCCAACTGAATACTGATTAAGTTGTGCAAATCTTTAGGAATTTGTGGCATCAACAGGCCTAATGGAGCATCTAGTGAATGAAATCTTGAAAGGAGGCTTTCGATGTTCTACTTCCTTACAGGTCTGTAGAGTTGGAGAATCTACTAACTCATGGGCTTTTCTGCTCTTTTCATTATGATTTCTACGGAAAACAGTTAGAAATAGCTCTTTAGATATTGAATGTTTATTTCTCTGATTACCTTGTGCAGATTGACTTTGATCTGCTCGGAGAGCTCATTAAGTTCAACAAATCACTGTTTCGAGATCTAAATGGATATCTAGCTGGCGAAAAGTTCAATGTATTTGTTGAGGTATGTTCTTTCTGTCGTGAATGTTATGACAGCTATGCTATAATGACATTCATGAGATTTTGGCATAAGTGGGCAGTCTTCAAATTATGTAGGGTTTATGTTTGCTCTCATTAGGTGAATCACCACTTTCATTTGGTGTATTGCCTAAGTGAATGGTCCACAGTCTGCAAGAATTGGATATTTGTTTGAATGAAAAGCTTACTTTTATCTATGTTGGATGATACTTCCCTTGCAGGTTTTGGTGACAAACCTGGTGGACTCTAACGTTTTTGTACGCTCTGTAATACTGTCGTTGGATTTCTTCAAGAGATCTCGACAAATCGGGACTACTGTACCTTCAGCATTTATGCCCACAAACAGTGAAAACTACAAATTTGGAGACACGCCCTGGTCTCGGGCCAAAGGCGAAAACGAGTTTTGCATGATCACTGCATTTGTCTCTCATAACACACTTCGGCTGCTGAGGGACCTCATGTGCTCAGTGCGCCTCAGTGACATTAATCAGGTAATTCGTTTCTTCGCCTGTACTTGCAGCTGCCTCTTTCTCAGACCAGACAGCAACATCATATGTAGTCTTCCTTGTGTGTTTGTCTGGGATTCCGTAATCGAGTTCTGTTCTAGAATGGGATAATGAGAATGGTATGGGGCGAAAATTGCAGGATAACATATGTGTGCTCAACACAGCACTTATCTTCCTCATTTTTGCGGAGAAGAATGGAGAGCTGCAAGGTTATCTTCAAGCACTTAGAGCAGCCGATATGAGAGTACTGCGAACATTCCGTGCTCTGCTTGAGTTTTGGCGGAGTTACTACCTCTGGAAACGGGGCCGTGAGTGCGTCTCACTACAGTACTCCACCCATCTTCCTTTTGCAGACTGGCTGCGAATTGTGGACTGCTTGTGTTCCCATCCTGACTCCCCTTACTCTCTCCTCCACACCCCTCCAGTTGGTGCTCAGTCATGTGTTGCCCTAACTGCTTCCAGTGCACCGCATCCTCGAAGGCGTTAGTGGTTGTGCAGTGACCGATTGTTTGTATAATTTGTGTATAAACTAGACTGAGCAGGTGTGTTTTACTTAATTATTTGCTGAGGCACTCCATCAGCGGTGGTGTTGATGTACTGAAGAATGGTTCTAAATTCAAAACTATCTTTGATTCATCTGACTCTTCTGTGTGTCATGTGAGTTGAAAGGTGCTATATCCAGATTTGCTTTGTCCTTCATGTTTGGACAAAACAGTGCGTCTGCAGCATAAAGTGAAGTTCCATTGCCATGAAGTGATAGACACACATTTCTTTATACTGCGTTAAATTTGAGTGTTTTTACTTCCGAGAGAATGGGTGTGCATCGATAGTTGGATCGACTGAGTCGGATATACAGGAGTGATGTTGTGATGGGGCTCTGCTGAGTCTTTTTGATTAGACTGCTTGTTGTTATGAGTCTTGAACTTCTCATCAGAGTAAAACTTAAATCTCCGCTTACACCAGTTGTAATATATTGAAGCTTGCATCATCAACGGTCTCGATAGAACGAAGGAATATCTACATTCGTGATCAACAGCTGAGAATTATGTTCGGCTGTGAAGGATTTTGTTGTGGCCGTGCACCTTAATTCTCAATGGAACTAGGTACACATTTCCATCTGAAGTTAACATTTAACCAGTTATCGCATTGGAATTGCTTCAAACCAGCCCGCTTCGCATCCACGACCCATTGATTTGTTATCTATTCTTTCTTCACCTCAGGTGCAGATCAACAAATATTTCAGCCTGGACCTATGTTTGCTGCAATGAAAAAGTGCATGGAGACCCATGCGTCCTTGAATATTCAATGATTCAAGTATTGTTCTACACGCCAATCGAAGAGAAGTACATTATTGATTTGCGTGCGATGAGGATGGGGGCATGTTGCTTGGTGGCTAAGTCTATCTCTACTTTGAGGTGGGATGAGCTTTTGCAAAGATGGCGACACGCGAGATGCCGAAGACGCAGCACCATCCACTTCCTTAAATCTGGATAAGAAAGTGGGTTTCCCAGGCACGCACTCCACCCATAAATCCTCTGACAAACACTGCCATCAGTCACTGTGTGATGGGATATGAATAATTCTTATACATTCTGGTAGCATCGTGAAATCATGCAGGTGGCTGACATCCGTGAATATTCCATTCTCTAGGTACGCCATGATCCATGTGTTTGATGAGAAACTGAAACAACGCAAATCCTGAGTGGAGGATTTTGTATGGCTTGGGGGAAAGTTAATACACAGTGTTGAACACCAAACTAAAGGATTGATATCAAGGGCAGCCTGGTGAATAGCCCCACATGTCTGCATTCAGGTTCCTGCTGCCTGTGAAAATGGGTTTTGGACATCCGAAAAAAGATCAGATGCAATCTGTGTGTTAACAAAAGCAGGCAAATTCAATCCTCCGCCAAGGATTCTAACACGAGTTCACAGATCTAGCTCTACAGGTGTGAGACTGTAACGACTGCTTGAAATCTGGGGTCCACAGCCCTAACCTGCTACTAGTCCACAAGAGCTTCTGCCGCTGCTGGTGTGAAGGTTGCCGTGAGTTTGGTATCAGGAATTGGATGTGTTTGTGTATTTATGTGTGAGACCTTATGTATTATGGGGTTCACAGCATGCTATTAAGTAAATGGAATTTCATGCAAGTTGCAAACATGAATGTGCTGGAAGAAGGGAACATTGTTAATAGAACTTTGTTATGTGTTGAACAAGTCCAAGCTTGAGGTACAATCAATATGGTAACATTTCTCCTCTAGAAGTGGGACTTAGTTCTACACTAAAACAAGATTTAACATGTCTTTGAAAATTAGAAACTTATCTTTAGGAAGAGATTTCATAAAGATATTTGTGGAATAATATTCCAAACCAATTTGTCCTTTTTCTACATATTACTTAATAAAATGATTTTTTATATCCCAATACTTTGTATGTCCATGGTATATTGGATTCTTGGTAATAATAATAGTGTTTTGGTTATTCTCATAGATAAGGAATTTTTCTAATTTAAGAGTTTTATAATTCTTAAGTACTATACAAAGCGACAAAGTCTCTATCCTTGCAATAGCCAAAGTTACATACTTTATATCTATTGACAAAATGGAAACTAATAATTGCTTCTTACTTGACCAAGTGATAATTGCACTACCTATTATAAATGCATAACCATCTAATGAAAAATATGTCTCCATACAACATGCTCCATCTACATCACTATAGCTTGCAAATTACAAATTTGTTTCTTTGCTTCTATATTACAACACCATATCTTTTATTCTTTTCAAGGAACAAAATATTTGTTTAATTCCTTGCCAATGTAGAACATATGGATGTATCATGTATTAAACGAAATATTGACAAATAAATGCAATGTCATATCTTGTATCATTCACAAAATATAATAACAAACCTAAAGCTTTTTGATAAAGTTTTACACCTTTTGTATCAAAAATTTTATTGTTTTCATGCTTAATGAGATGATCTCATATCATTGGTGTTGTAACTATTTTTGTATCTTTCATTCCAAATTTGTCCAAATTTTAATAAATATATTTAATTTGGCTCAAATTAATAGTACCATTCTTCTTATCTTATAAGAAATCAATTCAAAAAAAATGACTAAGTTCATCAAGGTCTTTTATTTATAAGCATTCTTGCAATTCATCTTTGCATTTCACAAGGATCTTAATGTTCTTGCCATTGATTAATACATCATCAACATTGATAATCAAAGCAAGGACTAATTCTTAAATGTATATTATATACAAATGAGAATTTGATTCTAAGAACTTTCAACCAAGATTCAATAAAGATCTATCCAAACTTTCATTCCATCCGTGTCCAAATTGCTTCAAACCATACAAAGTCTTTAGCAATTGTAATACTTGTCTTTATATTCAAATATAACTTTTAATCCTTTTGAAATCTTCATATAGATGTCTTCTTCTTTAAATTCATCATTCAAATAAGTTGAAATAATATCAAGTTACAATATATTTCAAATAAAGATAACAACAATTGCAACAAATATAAAAATTGTTGCAAGATAAGCAATTGGTGCAAAAGTCTTTTGATAATTAAGATCCATCATATTAGTAAAATCTGTTGTAATTAATTATATTTTAAAATACTTAATAAGACCATTATTAGTAAGCTTCTTTTTAAAAATCCATTTTGAATCCACAACCTTCTGTCAAGGACAAGAACTCGATGAAAAGCAATTCAGACAAGTGAGTCTTCACTCAAAGAAAGGTAACAAAATATAAATAAACAAGTATGTATATTGAAAGAGAAACTAGAATGGCTATTGCCAAAGACTAGAAAACATGAAGACTCTTGAAACTAGACTAGAAGCAAGAAAGGAGTTGACAAAAGTGAAGAAGACTTCACTCTTGTCTCTATATATACTATCTAACTAGGAGCTATGTTGTTGAGGTAGAGAGAGTTTGCTTCAAGAAAATGCTGGGCTTCTGGCTCTCACTAATTATTCAATTAAGCTTTAAAATAAGGGAAGCCCTAAATTTATATATATATTTTTTCTTTTGAGTAATTACATCCAATACACAATCCTCAAGTAACCCACAACTTCCAAACTATGATAAAATCTTCTAAAACCTTATTTATTCTTATGTGGAAATTTTTTCGAACTTCAACACCTCATATCTCCTAATCCAACCGTCCAAACAAATTCAAACTTTACATGAGGTACTGATGTATTCTTATTAACTTCTATAACAAATTTTAACTACAAATTCGTTGTAGAACTTGAGATATCTTGAAAATCCTAACAGTCGCTTCAAACCCTTATCTTTATATATCCGCGTGCAATTTTCTTCATATCTCACAAAATGTAAGCTCAAATTCTACAAACTTTGTATGTCTAACTTTTTAACACAATAATTTACACTTTTTGAAAGTTTGAGCCAAAAATTCATCCGAATATGCAAGTTATGGCTCCAACCATTACTACAAACAAAACCGCTTACTTACTACCTTTGATTTGGAAGCGCCGCCTTCAACTCCTTATAACTCCTTCATATAAACTCTAAAAGCAATAATTCTTTCATCAAAGATGTAGACCTTGAAATCGCCGTTCTAGTCACACCTTCCGATCTTCAAAAGCTGCTATAAAACTCCTCGTACTCTCAAAAGAGTAACAGTATGTCTTAAATAAATACCTTAACTTCAAACGGCTATAACTTTTTCACCCTAATTCCAAATCCTCTAATTTTTGCACAAAAATTGTATCCCAAATCCTAAAATTTACAATCCTAGCTTGTAATCTCCGAATGTCTTCTTTGAAGTCGCCAAAACCCTTCTTAAGGTCGCGGGTAGCCTCCTCAAAGCCCATTGGACATGGTATTCGACCAATAGGGATGAAGTTCTCCATTCCTTGCCTTCATCAGACCATACTTTGCTTTCATCTCTTTCAATTAACCTCCTATTAGTTTAGATTTTCATCCTTAGATTTCCACCTTTTTCCAAGGCTTCATACTAAACATTTAGGTCCTATATATATATATATATATATATATATATATATTAATGTCAAAATCAAAAGAAGTAAAGAAACAAAGTAAAGTTTCTTATACCAACTCCTTTTAATTTAATCTACTAGCCACTCTAACACACATCTAGATTTATCAACATATAATATGTTTTAGCTAATTTTTACATATTGTAAGCATTTACAGTATGACAACCTGGTGACGTTCTATAGGACCTCCAATATGTGTTGATTTTGTAGGACATATGCCTTGACTTACAATACAAGTTTTTCTACGTGTGGGCCACATAATTAGCTTGGTTTTCAAGCTAACAACATGTGTGGCACATGGCTAACTTGTTGACCACGTTTCTAATCTAAAAAGTCAATTAAAGACACCTATAAAGTCAAAGTAGCATCTATAAAGCTTCTAGGAAGCTTCTATATCAAATACTATAGAATTAACTTACTTTTACCTATTTTTATTTACTTCTATCTATTTATATATGTAATTACTGGCTTACATGAGTATATCCATGACAATACCCCCCTTTCTAGGGACGAGTTCCACGAGGAGTGGTCATCATATGTTGGGGAAATCTATGATGCAACAAATTGTATTTGCCACATATTCTGATCTTTGTTTTCTTTGAAGATGATTGATTAGGCTTCTCAATCATTGGTGGTGTCCCATACTAGGGCGAAAAGACCACCTAATTATTTGATCATTTTTGAGGCCTTCATAACTTCCTTTGAATAGAACATTTGGAACACCATCAGGACTTGTTCCTACCTCTAGTAAAATCACCAAACATTGGGAGTCCCTTTCCAAGTCGTGATACCAAACGCGTTGTATCTCGCCATCTATTCGAAGAAGAATATGTCGTTCTTGAAGACCTTCATTTCGATTGCGTCATCTTAAAGGTTGTGACAATCGTAATGTCTCATCTCGCAGGTCAATAAATGAAGGCTCTTGAGTCGAATCTGCTAGTTGTTGGTTTTCTATCTTTTGAGTGTCACAACTACAAAGAAGCTACAAACAACGATTGAAAGTAGAATGTTATCTTACCTAGATATTGTTTCTTTTATAAAGAAGTTTTTCATCTTGATTTTAATAGATGTCGTTGATGAAAAGCCTCCACTGCCTTTGTTGAATTTGCAAGATTCTTTACTAGCTCCCATGTGCATTCACTAATATCATATCTACGCCAATGGATAAGATATTCCAATTTATTTTGGCACCGCCTTGAATCTAAGACTTCTTCTACTTCAAACTCTTCATTATTGTCCACTTCTATAGGAGGAGGTGGAGTTTGTCGTCTTATTGGTATGTCCACTGTCTTGTATGGTTCAAGAAGAGACACGAAGAATACTAGATGGATTTTCATTGACTCCGATAGATATAAACGATATGCAACTGGATTGATTTATGTAAAAATAGAAAATGGTCGAAGCCTTCGATAAACCAACTTGTCACAAGGACGAGTGGTCTTGATATTACGACAAAGTAGCCATACCTTATCACCTAAGTGGAATGGTGGTTGTTCCTTTCGATAGACATCTGCATTGACCTTTTGTTATTCTTGAGCTTCTTTTAACTACGCCTTCATCGTTGCACGTAGCTTTGACAAATGAATCGCCAAATCTTTTGCAGTGGGATTATCAACTTTTGAAAAGTCAACAGTATCAAGTCATGGATGATAACCATAATTAGCAAAGAAAGGTGTTTATTTTGTAGAAGAATGTATTGTATTATTATAAGCAAACTCTGCCAATGGTAAAAGAGTTGTCCAATCATCTTGTTGGTAGTTAATAGTACATCTTAAATATTGCTCCAAAACTTGATTAACAAGCTCTGTTTGTCCATCAGTTTGAGGATGGAATGTTGAAGATAGTTTTATATTCAGTTTTAGAATTTTGAAAAGAATCCACTAAAATCTTGATACAAATTGAATTCCCCTATCTGATATAATATCCTTGGATAATCCATGATAGCGATAGATATCGTCAAGAAAGAGCTTAGCTATTTCTTCACTTGTGATAGATTTTGTATATGGTACAAAATGTGCCATCTTAGTAAAACGATCTAGTATCACGAATATAGAGTCATAAGAACCTGAGATTGGAAGATCCGTGATGAAGTCCATAGAAACAGAAGACTATGGTTGTTCTAGAATGGGTAATGGCTGAAGAAGTCTAAAAGGTCGATAACGAGGAGTTTTTGATCTTGAACAAATATCACATGATTGTATAAAATCTTTGACTACCTTCCACATTTGAGGCCACCAAAAATCCCTAGATATCAGCTCCAAAGTCTTATTGTATCCAAAATGTCCTGCTGTTGGGAAGTCATGACGAGCTTGAAGAACATGTAAATATGCTTCTCTTTCTAGAATATGTAGGTGTCCTTCAAAATAGAATAGGTTATTCTTGAACTTGAATTTAGAGAGATCATGAGATTTAGAAGAATTATTCTTGACATCATGAACAAGAGGGCCTGAAGACATACTTAACTAGACTTTCTTGAGAAAAGTTAAATCAACAATTAATGTTGATTTTATTACTCGAAGATGAAATTGCTCCAGCTTCAAGAGAATCATTTTTTGTTACTCAAAAGCTGCATCTCCTTCTTTTGGTGCAAGATGGGAACATCTAGACAAGGCATCAAACAAACCTTGTTGTTTTTCTGGCCGAGAAGTGATAATGAACTCGAATCTTGATAAAGACATGCCCCAACGAGCTTGATGACAATTTAATACGTGTGCTGACATAAAATATTCGAGGTTCTTTTGATCCATATACATAGAAACTAGACTGGAAGTGCCTTCTAGATAATGATGCCATTCTTGAAAAGAATCCACAATTACAAGAAGTTCTTTGTCATGGATCTCATAATTAATTTCTGCTGTTGAGAATTTTCTTGAATGAAAGGCTATTGGATGAAGTTTGTCATCTATTCCCATTTGTGACAAAACTACACCCAGAGCAAAGTGTGATGCATCTGTTTTCATAAAGAATGCTTTGAAAAAATCAACACGATACAAGATTGGTGCAGAAACAAACGTTGTTTTTATAGATTCAAAAACAACTTTCGCTTCTTAATTCCATTGGAGTTTGTCTTTGCAAGTCAAATGTGTAAGTGGAGTTGCAACTCGAGAGAAGTCTTTGATGAAGATCCGATAGTAGTTGGCAAATCCCAAAAAGCATTGGACATCTCTTACCATTTTTTGGATCTTCTAATCTATAATAGTTTGAACTTTCTTAGGATCCATCATAAGTCCATCATTTGAAATGATGTAATCTAAGAAATCGACTTGAGTAGTGTAGAATATACACTTTTCTATCTTGGCATAGAGTCCTGCATCTCTTAATTTTTGTAATACACGACAAACATGAAGTTCATGTTCTTTTGGATTCTTAGAATAACTCAAAATATCATCTAGATAACAAACCACAAAATCGTCCAAAAATCCTCGAAAAACATCATTCATTAAATTTTGAAAAGCTGCTAGTGCATTTGTAAGTCTAAAAGGCATGATGTTGTATTCAAAATATCCATACCTAGTTTGAAACTCAGTCTTCCATTCGTCTCCTTCTTTGATGCATACTAGATTGTATACTCTTTGGAGATCTATTTTTGTACAAATCCTAGCTTGATTCAACTGATCAAGAAATCCATATATTAAAAGTAGTGGATACCTGTTCTTGATGGTAATCTTGTTGAGTCCTCGATAATCAACACACATCCGCAATGAACCATCTTCTTTCTTCATAAATAGAATTGGAGCTCCTGCCGTAGATTTAGAATGGTATATGAAATTCTTGGCTAGATTTTCTTCAATATACTCCTTAAGTTCAGTCAACTCATTTTTTGATAAACTGTAGATTGGTCCGAATGGCGGTTGTGCTTCTTCTTGAAGGTCAATTGAGAAATCATAGGAACGATGTTCCGAAACTGTATCCACATTCTTTTTTTCAAATACATCTTAAAATTCTCGATATTGGCTTGGAATGCCACTTGAAGTCTTTGGACCATTAGAAACAAGTGTGACATACATAATATATGGTGATTCTTTCATAGCAGCATGCAAGGAAGCTTTTGCATCTATAAACATGGGTTTAATTGAACTGGACTTATGACTCTATACTTGATTAACTACACTAGTAGTTATACTTTTAGAAAAAGTAAGAATTTGAGAAATCTAATCTGTTTGAGGGTTGTATTTTTTTAACCACGATAAACCTAAAATGACTGGATTAGAGAAAGATCTAATGATATTAAATACTACAAAGCTATTATGACCATTGATTATTACTTCTATAGGAAGAATTTTATGAGTAATATCTCCAAAAGACAATGGACGACCATCTATGACTTCTACATGAACAGGTTTAGTTTTCTTTACTAAAGATATCCTATATCTTTTAGTAAATTCTTCATCTAAGAAACACGCTGAGGCTCTTGAATCTAACAAGGAACAGGCTTTGTAATATTTAGGTCCTAAAATAACATTTAATGTAAAACAAAGAGAGGGCTCTGAGGAGAGAATAAGACCTTTACTAGATGTTGTACAAAGTTCCAATCGCACGGTCCCTATTGTAGCTGGAGAAACTTGTTTTCTGACATATTGTCTTCTTTGACAGCCATACTCCTCATTTTGTGGTTACGTCATTTCTTTGGATAATGTTGAGCAATGTGTTTTGGTTCTCCACAATATAAACATAATCCTTCTTGACGACAACGAGTCTTTTCTTGTTCAGTAAGAGGTTTGAAATGTACTGCATTAATTTGCATATCCTCTATTTCTGAATGTATGTGTTGAAGAGATGTTGGTGTTGCTATTGAATTATAGTTACGTTGAGGTCCACTTGTACGGTTCTCAGATTGGAATTCAGAAAGGCGATTGTCACACTTCATAGCAAAGTCAATTGCTTGACTCAATGTTTGAAGATCAATTAAGTTGAATATTAATTGTTTTACCTCATATTGTAATCCATAGAGAAATTGACTAATAAGTGCAGCATCATTCCACTTGATATCAGTTGCAAGTTATCAAAATTGTGAAGCATACAACGTTACTGATCGATTGCCTTATTGTAAAATACAGATCTTATTGGTTGCAACACGAATTGCATCATGTTCTCCATACATGGAACGAAACTTGAGATTGCTCGTTTTACTTATTTCGAAAGAAACCTCCCAGCATAAACCCATATAGGGGGATTCAAACACGGAGAATGACCATGTATATGAGCTCCAATTGTTAGGGTCACACAATTAATCGCTACTGCTGAATGCTTACCATACCGAAGAATACTTAACTTTTCCTCTTACTGTCCACTCTCTCATATCAATACAATAACATCCACGACAACGATTTCAGTATCCTGTGTAATTTACAAACACACAAGCATATCCCAAATCCTAGAACGAACAACTTTCAATCCACTGAATCTAATTAAGATAATTTCTTCGATTACAATTCCTCTCCACTAAACTTATAACCTTGCGATAAATAATGATTGAAAACTTCCATACGTCCTCAATCTTTTACAATAATTGATAAACAGTGATCCATAAATAACTTTGTAAATCAAACATTAATTCATTAAATCGATTCTTTTCACTAGAATCAACACTAACACAAAAGAAACAAGAAAATTAAAAAGAAGAGATAGCACCAAGCTTATCTCCGGCTCAGTACTATCGCAGTTTGGCCCTCGGCTCACAACTCTTACAATCCGGTATTTTCTTCCCCTCTTCCATCCTCCTTATACTACCTCGAGATACCAACTCCTATACTACAGATGATAACTACTTTTTCTGACTATTCATCCATTCTACCTGCTGAACCACCTTTTCAGCAGTTATCTATCCCTGTTTACACTATACATTAGGTATCTATATTTTGAAAATAACTACTTATTCTACATAGCCCCACTCCTAACTGTGCAGCATCCTCACAAACACTCAATTGATACCTATCTAAAAATTATCTAACAAAACTCTACAAAAATTAGGATCCCTCTGGCCTATCTAATTAATCAATTGCCGTAGTATCTGTTATTGGTTCCACCGATTCCGATTTCAACTACAAATCTTCGTCCTTCTCTAATCTTTCTATCAGCTTCTACCTCAACTGAGCTACAAGGTCTTCATTGTACTCGCCTAATTCACGGACTTGAGCTTCCAATTTTAGGATCTGGGCATCTCTCAATTCCAACTGGCATTGAAAGTGACTCCTCTCTTTTAGAACTTTGAGAATTGGCAACGTCGATACTTGTGCTTGACCAATATTGACTAAATCCTCTGCCAATCTTGTCACCTCGGCATTCAAGGCCTCAATTTTAGCCCTTAATCCTCTGTTTCACATCTGTATTGGTCATTCAATACCAATTTCTCTTGCGTCAATAACTTGGTCTTTTCTTGTTCCATTACCAACTGACCTTTCACTTTTTCCAGTTCCAAAATTGAATTACTGCGAGCCCGGAATAGTTCTTGCCTGTGGGTCTTTACCATGCGTTGTCTTTCTTGTGACTAGCTCCTCACTGTTAACTTTTATTTGGAACTACTACTCTCGAAAATATAAGAAATACAAGAAAATGGCACTCCAACCAACCCAAAACAATACCACAGAATGACTTTAACTGGTGCCCCACTCCTATTTTTTTACCTAGTAGTGGTAATGACAACATATTACCCATATTGTCCGTGAAAGGTAATGAGAAGTAATCTTTCTTGGTGGCCGCATTAAGTTTTTGGAAATCCTGACAATTTTGGATTTTTCCATTCTTCTTCGGTACCATCACGATTGCAGAAACCCATGCACTATGTGGAACAAGTTAAATAAAACCCATGTCGAGAAGTTTATCCAATTCCTCTTTCACCATGAGGGAATATTTAGGATTAAGGTGATGTTGCCTCTACTGTATCAGTTTAGCATTCTCCTCTAAAATGATACGATGCTTATAGACTTCAGCGGGAATATCTTTTAAATCATCATAAGTCCAAGCAAAAACGGATTTATGATGCAAGAAAAATTCGGTCCAACAAGTCAACTCTTGTTCCTTAATACCTTCATAGATCTTAATCGTCCGAGATTCTGATGTGGTCGCTAAGTTGATAGTTTGATATAAAGGTGCAACGACGATGTTCTGTTTCAACCCCCGCGCTGGTTTAAAGTCAGTCGGTAAGTTCGACATGTATGAAGTACTAAATCTTGTATCCAGGGCACTAACATGGTGCACATCATACTTGGTCGTCCAATCAGTACTAACATAATCCGAGTTTTTCGAGTCCGTTGGGTATATCAAGTACTCTCCTGGACCTCCACATTGGTACACGACTCCAGGGTGTAGTACTGCCTCCATGGACGCCTGCGTAATTGATGCTACTGTGTCGTCATCAGAGCTAAGCTCATCGTCCGACGTTAATTCAGATGCTGGCAATTGAGACTCCCCGTGATAGTATACGGGGTACATTTGTAACACCATTTTGTCTCTGCCCTTGTCAATTATCAAAGTACCCCGATCCCAATCGTTCTTGGCCTTTGCTTGATAAAGCCAAGGTCGTCCTAATAAAATTGGATACAATAAAGTCAAACGTTATAATCGAAAGACAATATAGCCAATTTTATATGCAATATCGGTAATCATAGTTTGAACACTCCATAAGATACCCATTGATTTAACCCGACTATAATTTGCCATCGGTAATACCAATGTCATGGGTACTAAGTGTTTCAAATCTAAAGCATCCATTGTATCAGTGCTCATTAAATTGACGCTGGAACCACCATCCACTTGAACACCCAAGATCATAACATTGTCAATCGAAACATCGATGGTTGGTGCACTTAGGTCAGGGTTCAAACTGACTTCACAAACTTCTTTATTACGATGCCTATGCCGTATTAACGATGAATTCAATGTAGAATGGCACTCTGGTGCGACCGCTAGAAGTTGCTTCATAGAAATAGAAGACCAAATAGCATCTAGATCCTTCAAAATATCATAGGGTTCCATATTTAGGGTAATTCTCAATGCCTTCTTTCTTTTCATTGGTTTGAGTTTAACTCCGTGAGGTAAGATATTCTTCCGCCATAGACTCGGAATTGGAACAGCAGTCGGGGCTTCTTTGGAATTGCCACCTCCGAAAGGATCTTTCAACGGATAGGATGTTTCTCGGAACTGCGTAGAGATCGGAATTACTTAGAACGAAATTGAAGCCTCCATAATTGGGACCTCATTGGGTTGTGCCACTGAGTCAGGTCTCATACTGGGTATGAAGCCCGTAAGAGGACCTGGATTGGATGGTCTCGACAAATTGGCATGTGGAACCGAATTGGATTCCTCAGTTCGTTGAGGTCTCAATATTGGGATACATCCTAATATTGATATTTTTTCATTTAGTCTTGTAGACGGCGCTACTTGCTCTCCTGTGATTGGTTCATCCATGTCCTGAATTAGATTCTTATCTTTTTGTTGGCCTCTGGTAAACACTACATTCACCACCTTGATAGGATGTACTGGTGCATCTCGTTGAATAGGGCCTTTGTCCTCCGTCGGTTGACTTATTTGGATTTATTGGTCCCGGTTATTATAATTAAAGGATGCATTGCATTGCTGATACGTGTGACTAGACTACTTACAATTTCCACATATTGGAGCATAGTCATCACTGGTCCTTAGATTAGGACATTCACTCGCATAATGTCTGATTTGTCTCCAACGATAGCAATGAAGTGGTCTCCTGCCAACTCCTTCAGGGATAATGGGTGTCTCTACTAGTATATAACGGCTAGGTCTGTTCTATGTCGGATGAGTAAAGGATCCTAGTTGACCCATTGTTACTGTAGAGTCTGGCATTGGCTTCGTCATGGGTGGATATTGATGGTATCTTGGTTGGTTCATTGCCAATCCGTGAGTATTGGATACACCTTCTTGGTGAAATTCAGAGTTGAAGAAATTATAATAATTTCTGTTTTGTTTATTTGCTCGATTTCCATTCCAGCCAAACCTATTATTCGTCTGTACTTGATTGACATCCCATGAAGTTGGTTGAGTCATTATCTAGTTACTGAATTATTATTGCTTTCGTAAATTTGAACAATTGGTGGTAATATGCTTGCCCCCGCAAAAGGTATATTGTACAGTCATTTGGGGTGGTGAAGGATATTCTGTTACTAAATGACCTTGCCTCTTACAATTGCTGCACCAGACATTGGGACGCATATTAGTTGGTTTATGCTTTTTTTTTTTTTTTTTTTTTTTTTTTTTTTTTTTTTTTTTATCCTTGGCCAGATTCATAGCCAATTCATCCATTTTTTTCATCAATGTTAACAACAATGATTCATTAGGATCCCTTGATACCAATGCATTTCGTAATTCCTTTATAGGTATTGGTTTCTGATACGCGGAATAAGGCACATACGGGTGTAATGATGATGGTGGTACAGCTTGCAATGGAACGGCATCCACTATTCCCTATGGAATTGTACCATAATCATTGCTTCCTAGATAACTTTTCGATGTGTCATTCCAATTTGTCATTTGATAACCTCCTTGAGATGGAATCATCGTGGCTCCAACTGTTAAGTTCTGGTCATAGTGACATTCCTCCCATACTTTTGCTCACTCAAGAAATGATGTAATGGTGGCTGATTGGGCTTCATTTACAAACATTTTCAATTCTAGTGGGTATAGTCTATTAACCAATATGGACAACACAAATGATTTTGACATTTGGTTATTTGGCCATTTTCGAAGTATATCTGCTACACGACCATAATATGACTGTACCGCTTCCCCTAGTAGCATTCTGCTGTTCATTAATTTTTTTCTAAGACGTTCTTCAAAACCAATTGATAAAAAATGGGCTAAAAATATATTTTTCAATGCCTCCCAATTGATAAATTGTTCCACAAGTTGGCAGTTATACCACTCAAACCCTATGTCTTTCAATGTCACTAGCAGCCATCTCAGCCAAATGTTGATCTGGATCCGCACTTGGCAAACCCCGAAAAGTAAGTAATGGCACGACGCTAGTCATTTGATCGCCCACTACACCCATTTGAATTGCAATCGGAACTATTGGTCCTCCGGACATCATTAAAGATGCCGATGTTCCGCTCAATTTCTTATTAAAATAAAAATTGTCTCTTACAAAAGTCTTTTTCGGACTTCCAGGCCTTCCCGATTGACTATTATTATCCCCAAATAATTTTACTAGTTGAATATGAGGTGAAAACGACAAGTTTTGATATACTCTGAATTAGTCTTTATTGGCAAGTGATTTATGACGATCTTCAGAACCAGTCTTGTTAAGATCGGACGTATTTCCAATTGAGAAGATACTCAGTGGGGTACCTAAATCCTCTGTGCCTTCCTCGTTTTTCGTAAACGGCTTTGAGAGGTTTGCTAGACTATTAGCAGCGCTCCCTGCGAGTGCTCTTGGTAATTTCTTTAATAGTATGTACTTCTAAAATATTAGAGGTTGATTGTCTTCTGGGTACGATCAAATATGCCGACAGGCATGCAACCATGGCTTAATCCAACTTTGTCGATGCTTCTTTTTCAATTTGTAATCTCGCTCATTACGCAACAAATTTCTTGCTTGTGATCGCTATGTTCTTTCTTTTGATTGCTTTATTCTCTTTGCTGTTAAATTCTCATTCTTAATAACCATACTCTTTCATTATTTCTACTGAGTTTGCTTCTTAATCTCCTTTATTGCTTCGACAATTAATTCCTAACACTCAATAATGTTGTCAATCCCCGACAGCGGCGCCAAAAATGTGATTGCTCGTTTTACTCATTTCAAAAGAAATCTCCCAGCATAAACCCGTATAGGGGGATTCGAACACGGAGAATGACCATGTATATGAGCTCCAATTGTTAGGATCACACAATTAACTGCTACTGCTGAATGCTTACCATATCGAAGAACATTTAACTTTTCCTCCTACTATCCACTCTCTCATATCAATACAATAACATCCACGACAACGATTTCAGTACCCTGTGTAATTTACGAACACACAAGCATATCTCAAACCCTAGAACGAACAACTTTCAATCCACAGAATCTAATCAAGACAATTCCTTCGATTACAATTCCTCTCCACTAAACTTACAACCTTGCAATAAATAGTGATTGAAAACTTCCATACGTCCTCAATCTTTTACAATAATTGATAAACAATGATCCATAAATAACTTCATAAATCAAACATTAATTCATTAAATCGATTCTCTTCACTAGAATCAACACTAACACAAAATAAACAAGAAAATTAAAAAGAAGAGATAGCACCAAGCTTATCCCCGGCTCAGTACTATCGCAGTCTGACCCTCGGCTCACAACTCTCATAATTTGGCATTTTCTTCCCCTCTTCCATCCTCCTTATACTACCTCGAGATACCAACTCCTATACTATAGATGATAACTACTTTTCCTGACTATTCATCCATTCTACCTGCTGAACCATCTTTTCAGCAATTATCTATCCCTGTTTACACTATACACTAGGTATCTATATTCTGAAAATAACTACTTATTCTACAAAACTCTACCAGAAAAACCTCTAGATTATCCAATATTGAATCTCATCATTCAAGAAAAGATAAAAACCACGATAGTGCTCAACCTAAAAGAAGAGTACTAATGAATCTAACTTGCAATCCTGGAGTTGGATAGCTTTGGAGTTGAAGTTCAATCACAAGTTACACTTGATTGATAAATCCTCAAAATTTGGATCTGGTGCCATCAAACTTCTCGGATAGGGTAACTCTTGGTTCTCTAACACTGGAAGGACGTTCCACTATAGGAGAAGGGACATGATTTGGTGCAGATATTGAAGCAACTCCAATCATTTCTATATCTTCACTTCCTGCCAATCTTGTTGCTCTTTGTGGTGGTAAATTGAATTGATGCATTGCAAGTATTAACTCCCTCAATTGCTCTTGCATTTGTGCCATTGCACTCTTCATTTCAGTAAGTTTTGCCATGATAACACTTAAAAAAGAGAAGATGTCTAATATCACTCAAGACAAATAGAAGAGAGGACTTGAGAAAAAAAAAATACTAAGGACAATATTAGTTTAGAAGAGAGTAATCCCCAACTTCTAATATGCTTGTATCTTATCAAGAAAAAAGGATAATCCACTCTTAATCAAGATAAGACAAAGCTCTGATATTGTAAGTGTACTCTTGTCAATCTGTCAAAGACAAGAACTTGATGAAAAGCAATTTAGACAAGTGAGCCTTCACTCAAAAAAAGGTAACAAAATATAAATACACAAGTTTGTATATTGAAAGAGAAATTGGAATGGCTATAGCCAAAGACTAGAAAACATGAAGACTCTTGAAACTAGACTAGAAGCAAGAAAGGAGTTGACAAGAGTGAAGAAGACTTCACTCTTGTTTCTATATATACTATCTAACTAGAGGCTACATGGCGACATTCTATAAGACCTCTTATATGTGTTGACTTTGTAGGACACATGCCTTGACTTACAATGCAAGTTATTCTACGTGTGGGCCACATAGTTAGCTTGGTCTTTAAGCTAACAACATGTGTGGCACATGGCCAACTTGTTGATGACGTTTCTAATCCAAAAAATCAATTAAAGACACCTATGAAGTCAAAGAAGCATATATGAAGCTTCTAGGAAGCTTTCATATCAAATATTATAGAATTAACTTACTTTTATCTATTTTTACTTACTTCTACCTATTTATATATGTAATTACTGGCTTACATGATTATGTCCGTAACACCTTCTTGCAATTTGGTAAAAATGAACACTTCCATATACTATGATCTTTTAAAAAATCCAATTCTTCTTTCATGGTATGACTCCACTCCTTACAAAGGGGTGAATCCATAGCTTGTTTAATAGTTTCTGATTCTACATATTGATCAATATAAACAACATCCACTATTTCAATTGGCAATTCATAATCTCTTAAAAAAAAATTATTGTTATTTTTTCAATGCATGCAACACATCCTACTACTACTTATGATATTTTTTGGATCAATCCCACCTATATTATAATGTCTTTGTAGTAAAACTTTACTGTATCTTACTAGTAATTGTTGTAAGTAGAAGGTGATTGTGAGTCCAAGTCACAAACTTGGCAAAAAATACCAAATATTGATGATCTAACTTAGCATTTTTTAGGAGTATTTGTACTCCTTCAAAAATAGTTCACATCAAATGGTCTACCATGCCAAGAATCTCATGTGTATATGTAAGAGTAATTATGTATCAATTGCCTTCAATCTTGAAGTAAGAACCAAACTTATAATTAAAAGATTTAATGTCTTTATTAGTGAAAAAAGGTTTCACCTTTCCTTTGGTTCTTATTTGTATCTCTCTTTTCCAAGTCTTATAAGTAACATATACCTACTCTATAGTTTGAGGAAATCTAAGACTATAATAACTAGAATATTTGTAAATTGACATAGCTAATCATTTGGCTCTATCAAAATTAGCTATATTAGAATAACCAAGGTCAAACACTATTCCATCTAAAATATCATTAACATGCTTGTGCTTATGAGGAAAAAATTACCTATAGGCTTTACCAAGAAGACACGATTTATATGTAGGTATCTTATCCTTCTCACCCTTGATCTTCAATCCTTCAACACTATTTTATTTGCTTTGCCTTTCATATAATATGCATTGAAACATGTACTAATGCTTGATGTCATTTAGTGAGTGTACGACTTGAAATAAATGAACTAGAAATTGATGCAATTTCTTCAATTTCACAATACATAAGTTAAGATTTACTATTGAATGTGCCTTATGTGAATATATTATCTAAAGAAAGAACCTAATTGACTCTATTATCATCCAAATTGATTTTGCAATCTTTCTTGCATAAGATTTTAACTAATAAGAGAATATTACATGCTCTAGGAATTCAATATATATCCTTTACAACTACACAATATAATTTCTTTTAGGATCTAAAATTGTAAAATTCATCTCATTTGAGCCTTGTAATTTGCTAATACTGCTATTGCAGCTTTGAAGTTGAATAGTTGCATTTTCATTAAAATTGAAGAATTTACTTTTGTTTCTTTGGATTTGTACATCTATTGCACTATCAATACAAATAAAATGACATAATTGAGACAACAATGCAATTATTATTTATAACTTACATGATGCTTCTTAGATTGAGAAAAGAACAACAATTTCAATATTTATTATACCATTGATGTTTATTCTAGGTTATCCTTGCCAATGGTCTTTTTGTCTACAAATCCTATAAGAGCTTTTAGACTTATCAATCTTGGATTTTTGCTTTTATCATGGATAGTGCTTTCTGAAGACTTACCTCTTTGCAAGATGCTATACTAAGGCAAAAAATAGAGAACTAATATTTTCTTTCATTTGCATCTCTTCTTCAAGAAGTATAGAATGCACTACTTTTTCCATGATTTCTTCTTATCTCTTTGATGCAATCAATTAAATAAATAGAACTTATAATTTTGACAATGTACTAAGTATAAAAAATGCCATGCTTTATTTGTCTATTTCACCATCAAATATAATGTATTGATCCCTAAGATAAAAAATCTCTTCAAAAAAAATCTCTTAAGATCTTCTATCAATGTATCATAAATTATGAAATTTCTTAATAAAAAAATATCTTAATAAAAATTTATGAAGCCTTGTGGATTCCAGCCAAAACATCCCATATTTCCTTTGTAGTCTTATATTTCCATATATGAGTCAATTGCAAAGGCTTGACATTGAAGGTAATCAATGATTGTGCTTTTATTTTACTTGATTTCTATTTAAATTTTTCATCTATACTTATAGGACATTCCAATATCTTGTCGATGTGCATGTAGAACTTATAAATGCACATCAAATGCTTCATAAAAAAATGCCCATGTGCCATAGTTCTTCTCATCCAATAGATCAATGTAATGGTTGGTTGAAGATGATGCAATTGCCAAAAAAATTGATGCAATAACAACAAACAATAAGATTATTCAACAATAACAAACCTTGCGGTGGCTATAGAAAAGCAATCAACAAATGTTCTATAAGATGAAATAATAGAAGGAGGTAATATAAAGCTATGATGGAACAAAACAATACTTCTTTAATACCAACAATATATCAATTCTAATAGAAATCAAAATCAGTAGCAAGATAAGGCTTTAGCGGCAATAAGATGAAAGCAATTCATCTATAAAACTTCATCCATAAAATTTATCTAGAATTTTTGCCAAATTTTTTCATCTACATCACTTGTTCAACTAGGGCTCTAATACCATGTATTGTAAATAGAACATTATTCAAATTGAAAATATTAATGTGCTAGAATAAGAGAAGGTGACAATTTGTAGAACTTTATTATATGCTAGACAAGTCTCAACTTGTAGTACAACCAATATAATATTATTCAACACATGCCAACAAGTTTAGCATTGTGTCATGTTGAAATGATAGTAGCAAGCCTAAATTGAAGCATAAAGTCATTAGGAATATATAAGAACACATCTTGTAACTATAGTGGATGATTTTGCAATCCAAATAATAAAAAGATAAATAAAGACTATTGCCTATTCACATTTGGATGTTTGTGAATGAAAATAGAACAAAAAAAAAAAAAAAAAAAAAAAATGAAGTTAGGAGGGGTGGATCATGAAAGGATTTATGTTTTTTTTAGATCTACCAAAGAATTGTAAGAGTTAGGATTTGATGCAACCTTGTAATTATTGATATTCTTATATTAACTTGGATAGTTTAGATAGCAAATTGAAATCAATTATTATAAGTCATAAATAATAAAAAATAAATATGTTTCTTTTGATGTTGTCCAATATCTTCTAAAGAGAATATAAACAAGAGTAATAAGATATAAATTGAGAAATATAGAAACTTAAGCAAACTATATACTATAGAGAAGAATGTTAGTAATAAACAATAAAATATATAATAAATAAAGATAGAAAAATTTTAATTAATAAAATTCATTACAATCCAATCCCAACAATGTCAATACAAGTAGTGGAGCTTAATTCATTGATTTTTGAGTTTGTGTTAAAAGAAAACAATTATCTTAATACTAATGGCGATAAAAAAAATTAAAAAAAAAAAGACATCGTAAAGTTGAACAAAGGTGAAGTAAAGTACACACGTGGCAAGGATCTACATGGCAAAGCGTTATCCAGCCATATATCGCCACGTAGGGTCGCCACGTAGGATTGCCATGTGGAAATGCGATTAGAATGTGGGCCCGCGCCTTTCCTATCACATTCGTCGTCGTCTTCTTCTTCGACTTGCTGCTCTGTATTGCTTTCTGTCTGCTTCCTCGCTCTCCTCGCACACACGCTCTTCTTACGTTCTTCTCGCTTTACTCTTGTTTAGGGTAGCGCATTTCACCCTCATTGCTCGGTGGCTTTGCATTGCCATGAGCAATCCGATTGATGCCAAGCATGCGACCATTGTAGTTCTTGGACTGACTCGGCGTCGCGTGGGTGGGGTGGTGGTTAGTTGGTGCTCTCTTGGGGTTTAAGCAGGAGGAGGAGGAGGGAGGAGGATTGCTGGCCGGATTGAGGAGGTGAATTGCGCGGAAGAGGTGGGAGAGCAGAGTTGTTGACAAGAATGCTCTTCGTGGATCCGTTAGAAGCGGTGTTCAGTTCGTTTTTGATTTCAGGGAAGGCGAATTTTTCGTAGTGGCGTCGGGAGAGCCATGTGAAGGAAAATAGAATTATGGAGCCATCTGTCTCGTCACCCGGTTCGTCAATGCCTGTGTCGCGGAGCAGCTCGGGGAGCTTTGACGCCAGTTCGGTTGGTTTTAGAGATTTGGAAGATGCGTCGCGCAGCATGGCTGGGGCTAGTGATGCCGGCCCAAGCTTCAGTTTAGGTGAGAGGTATAATCCGGGGGGAAGCTATAAAATCAATGGGAGCTATGAGGTGGCTGGGAGCGGGAGCGGTGGTGGTGGCGGTGGCGGCGGCGGCGGGAGGATGGTGAGAGGATTGGTAATTAAAGCTGCGTGTCTCATTGGAGGAGCTTTTCTCCTTCGCAAGTTGACCAAGAGCACAACTCGTTGGGACCATGCTCGCAAGGTTGCCCAATCCCTCAGCGGCGAGAAGGTTAAGAGCACACTTCTTTTGCTACAGCTTATTTGTGCGTGATTTAGAACGTCAATTGCGGGAAACCAATGTTGCTAGTAGTAAATCAGTGTTGCATATTAGGGTTGTTCTTCTTCTTTGCAAACTGGCGGATATGTTTGACTCCTCACTTTTTCATCCATGGCTTATGGGGCTACTTGACCTTTCTGTATTGCAATCTTTAATTGCAGTTTTCCACAGAGCAAGCAGCCCGAGATCCTACGACGTATTTTAATCTCAGGTATTTGGCAGCTCTCGAGAGTAGTTTTGCACTACTTCGGATTCGGAGAGTATTAGAAATTGCTACAAGATAGAGATCACGCCCGAGTATGACTTGGATTTTTTTCGTAGTATAATGTTTATGAGATATGTGAAGTAAATTAGATTTGGGTACTCAAATTACACTGAAGTATTTAAGGACCTAGAACGCTTTTGACCTACTGCATCTTGATCCATATTCATTGTGGGAGCAGATTGCTCACTTGCCCAGCCACCGTATTAGCAGATGGAGCTCGTGTCATGTATTTCGAGCAGGTACTTTGCACTTATTTGAATCAATATTTAAACGAGTTTTAGTATTATCGTTCTGTTGAGGATTTGTGCTGATGATTAAATTTTCAGTTGTTTGAAATGCACTTGAATAGTGAGGGACTTACTGTAGATTATGAGTTCCGGACACATTGACAACCTTGTGATTGCGTGTGATAACCACAGGCTTTTTGGAGGACCCCAGAAAGACCGTATCGTCAGGTATTATGCCTACATTTTAGCGTTGGACACTGGACATAGTACTGTGTATTATCTATCTAAAGGTGTTCAGGGATGACTTCAACAAACGCTCATGCTGTCAAGGATGGGTTACAGCGATCCGCCTCTAATAGTTTCTGTTGGTGGTCTTATGCAGAGATTCTACAGCATTAAGCCTTGTCCCAAGGAAATGAAATGTGACGTAGAGGTCAGTTCTGTTTCGACATTCTTCTTCCTTGCTTTTTTCAAGCTGATATTTTGCCAGTGTTAGCTTGTCGACTTTTATTTGCTTCTTGATACGGATCTATATGAGTCGGTAATGCAGGTAGGTTCATACGCTGTGCGAGATATTGAAGAATACAAAAACTTTTGTGACCGCTCCAAAGATGAAAGGCCTCAACCTGATGAGGTGCTCAAGGTAGATATATTTCAACTTGCAGTTTTGATTCAGTAGGCTTGTGCTTTTCTCAGCATCCAGTTACGAAATCCTTGTACAATCTCTCTGCGTGGAAGTAGTATTATATGTTAACATGTCAGCTGCAGGATGACATCTTGCAGGGACAAGACTCTCCTTATAATATCCCTTTTCTGCTTACATCATTGATTCTTAGTCTAAATGTTTGTAGTTGTCTTGTCCTGCTGTGGACATTTATGTTCAGCTGAATGTTTCTCTTAATCAGGAGTGTAATAGCTAGCCCAATGCTTACATGCGAATTTCAGGACATGGCAGAGCATCTGAACACTGTCTATCTTTCTGTCTGTGAACGTGGACGGCGTTGTTTGTATGAGGGGTCTACTCCTCCTGGAGGTTTTCCCAACTCCTGGGTATGTGACGCTCTCTGCTTCTAATGAAGTTTTATCGTAACAGAGCTCTCGCACGAAATTCATCATATAACCCAACTTGTGAATTTCCTCAAATTTTTGGAATTTTTCTTACTTTCTTGATCATACAATCGTCACTCTGCAAAGGTACACATAGTATTATTTAACGGAAAGACGTAAGCTTCAGTTCTTTCTGTTTGACCATTACAACGAAAAGAAAATTGCGTTTTGTTAAGAGATAAGTTCATTTCTTGTAGTATAGGACGGATATCTGATCGCTTAGGTTTTTGCAGAATGGAGCGTCCAGATGCACATCAGAATTGACCATCTACAAAAATGGGGAAGTTCATTGCTGGGACCGTGCCTACGACGATGAGGGCAATCAGGTAACCTACCGTTTCAACCTCGAAACCAATTTTAACGTGGTCAATGTAATTGCAACGGTTTTGAGCAGGTTCAACTGCCACCCATCCTCATTAGTATATGCTTCCTTGTAGGTTTGGGGCGTAAGACAAGGGCCTTACGAATTCAAGACTGCAACGTCTCCACGGATCACAACTGAAATTTAACCTTTTCAGTCGCTCTACTTCCAAGAAAATTTATGACAGCTTCTGCCTCTGCAGTCAAGAGTTAAGTTTATTCTCAAGCTGATTGCTTAAGCAAAGTTGTATAAGTAACAGTTGTGTATTGATTGTTCCTGTACATGGGTTTACAATGAATCGGAATTATCGGAACATTCCATTTTGGTTTGGGTTTGCAATGTTTTTCTCCAAAAAACTTGGATAGACTGTTCTCTCAAGATAAGTGTTGAAAATCCTTACAGCAACATAAATATGTTCTCAGGAATATGGTCCATTGTTAGTTGTACTAAACATAACATTTTGATTGGAGAAAGAACATTTTGTACATCTGTAGTCTGTAGCACCCCTCTGCCCTGTGTTTCCTTCATCATCATCGTGGAGATTAGTGTGCACTAGAATTTATTTTGGGATCATGTGCCAAAACATCTCAATAAATCCTAGACCTTCAACCGTGTTAAACTGTCCATAAATAATTTGTAATTAAAAAAAAGAAAAAAAAAAGAAAAAAAAAAGAAAACCCCACCCTCTCAATTCTACACTTTTACCAACATCTTAGTGACTTCCAACAATTGGTTGCCTGTTAGTAATTCACTTGCAAAGTTTGAGACAGCTACCAACATCTATTTCTGTAGATATGCATGGTTGACAAATGAACGAAATAAAAAGATCAAAGTCCAAGTTAGGTACTTGTTCTAAAAAACAGATTAAACTGTGAAAAACTGTTACCAACAAAACCATTAAAATTCGTTTACCATCGTAGTTGATTAAAAATAATTTTATCATGGGAGTACATACAATGTCTAATAGTGTGAGAATTTTATATACAAACAAAACACCACCCATACTGCAAAGCATAAAGTAATACTACAGTAAAATAAACCCAATATTTATCTTATCATGTTTAACACGGAGGTACCATATATCATTTTCCTAAAAAGCCCAAATTTTTAGCATGGTTGGTTATCTATCTGTGAAGAGTAAATTAAGTGAAACTTATAGATAGAATGTGATACTAACCATTTGTTGCAATGAGAAAGATGCAAGCTGCCAAAAGTTCTTTTCTAAGAACATGTTAGCATATTGAGATAATGGATCAGATTACCTTTTCATCGGTAATGCAATACGTCACAGCTGAAAAACCATATTGATAGATTTGGAGGATTTGTATTAAAATTCCTATGCCACAGAACTTATGGCTTTCTGAGCATCTTCCTAAATATATCAAAACCTTGACCAGTGTAGTGTTACAAACAGGAAGGATTGGACTGTGTAACTCAAACTGACGTCTACATTAACCACTGGGTGCACACTGAAGTCTCGTGAATCTATTCAGTGTAACACAAGGGCTTTGAAAATCAAGGACACTGAGTTGAGAGTCGAAATGAGCGGTCAGGTGTGGATATGTTCGACATTCTCAGAGCTTAACGCTTCGATTGGACTGTCGAGCAAGTCAACCTGCCAGTTACTGCATTCAATCTGAATCGCACATCACTGGGTTCGAACATCATTGCGCAATTAGCCGCACTCAGTAAGAAGGCCGCACATACAATCAAAGAGAAACCCACATCCACCTTCCAAAAGAGCCCCGCATCCAGCAAGGATATCCCCACAACCGTCGCAGCCCTCACCACAATCGAAGCATGAACCAAGAAACGACAAACTCTCACACTCTTCTAAGTTACAACAGCAACATAAGATAGAGTCGCCACCGAAGTCTCCTAGAAAATTGCCGAGGGAGTCCAACGAAAGATCACCCACAGCTGCATTTGCAACTGTGGCAGCAACATTGCCAAATCCAATAGCAAGACCCCCAACTAGCACAACACCAGCAACTTTACCAGCAGTGAACTTTTTAATGTTTAACTTTTTTCCCTGCAAAATTCAGAGCTGCGATCAGTACTAGAAGTACAAGAACAAATGTAGGTAATCTCAGAACTTTTCTTTTCTTTCCCTCTTGGAATGAACGTGTAAATGCAGGATAGGCGTGGCAACAATGAAATTCTGATATGCATTTCAAAACTTCTCACTGACCTCTTCAAAGGTCTCTACGATATATGCATGCTTACATTTTATAATCTTCCAATCACCTTTTCACTTGTCTTTTGAATTAGGCACGTGAACATGAAGGAGATAAACATCATGTTCAAAGAAGAACATTAAGATCTCGACAAGACCACATTCATAAAGGAATAAGAAAAATACCTTTTTCCGTTCATTCTGAAACTCTTGGTACTTCTCCGGGGTTGTCTCAAAGCCTATCATCCGAGTGTACTCACAGGGCATACCTGTTGCTAAACTTAAGTTAACAGCCTGCCACAAGCAACCACGATGAAATCAGAAATACCTTTCCCGCAGAAGGGTAGCAGTAATAATTATGTAGCGTAACAAAACGGAATGAGGGGAGTTGAAATACACTTCACACTTACTTCTTGTTGTCTACGTTTGTCTCCATATAACCATGCTTGACCAGTAAGAAGATCAAGCTGCTGCTTTGCGAAAACCTGAACAGAAGGCTTAGATAAGAATTTCGAAGGCTTTTAGAATATCAAAGGACTTATAAGAATGCGAACATTCACAGCACGATTAGATCATGCACGTAATGTCGGGATTCAATCCCGGCTAAAACATGAGTATAAATCACCGACATACAATTCTCTTGACTTTACCTTACTTAGAGGGACCTTTGATGTTTTCCTACTTGGAACCTCAGTTTTCCACGTGCTTTGATCAGGCATAAGGCCAAAGAAGGATATAGTATCAGGAAAACTGCCATGAAACTTTCCAGAAACTACCAAAGGGTTGCCGCAAAATAAATCTGGTATTGCAAATGGATACACCTGAAAAACCCAACGTTTCATTCATTTGTGCTTACGGAAAGAAGTAGCCAACGTATCCGTCTCACAACCTTGTGAAATTGCTGTCTCCATAGTTCCAAACAGAAAATCAAAAATACGAAACTGTCTAAGTTCAACAAGAGATTAACTTTGGATGCCAGCAGACCAGAACTTGCTTATATCAATCTGAAACAAGGTACAGACAGTCCAAGTTAAATTAACCAGTTCCAGTACGGTTTACTAAAGGCACTCCCCAGGAAAACATTTCTTGCTCCAGTTGATTAATATAGTCCTAGAAAATTATAGGATAAATGGGGTACCTCGCAACCATCCGGTAGCCCTGCTAAACCAATATTAGTGAGAACTGGCGTAGCTGCAGCAACCAGCATACGTTCCATTTGTCCCCGGAGTTTACCTGGACATTGTATGAAATCTATCAATACGTCTGCTTCCCGCTTTCATAGAATATCAAGAATTGAGGATGTGCGTTCATACTGATCTGGTGCGTTAAAATATACTGATCCACACCAGTACAGACCAGAAGCACAAAACTGAGAAAGAAACATACACGATTAGCATACCCGATGCAAAGGCTACGTCACTTAAGCCACGGCCAATAACAGCAAGCATTTTCAGAAAGTAATAGTTGCAGTAGTGACCTGCAAAATGCGAAGGACATAATCAATTTCCAGGCGAAGTAAACTCTTATAAGTTGCAACATTAGTCCTAACAAGCAATAGAATGTTGCTCTTGATTGGAGTGCTCATGAGTAAACAATATTAAAAGCCTTCGCCGATGCTTTTCAAGGGTCATTTACTAACATAACCTGTTCTAAAGAGCTCGTAACTTAAATGAATAACCAAAAGACCTCGCTATGAATCCAGTGAGGAGTTACCACTCAAGAGAAACTTGAACAATATAGTCGAAGGTAAAATTCGTTTTTCAGAACTTTGCAAGAGGACCACCTACCTATTCCAAATGTGGAAATACGAGGTGCCCTTGCACCTAGTTCGACAATACGTGATTGCATAGTGAGACAGATATTCTTCTCATTATCGACAGCTCCATCTGTGATCAAGAAGACGTAGGGAACTGCCCCTGGAAAATTCTCAACAAGCTTGAATGCCTGCATGTCATACCGCAAATGGATGATCAGACCTGTGGTTAATGTTGATGAAATCAATCTGCTCTTCCTATGCATGTGCCCCTAAAAAATCAAGGACAAATGCGCTCGATCCAAAGAAGATATAAAACCATATGTATGGTGCAAAATCTTCCACTGAATATGTTATCACCAGCAAACAGTCGCGACGAGGACGTACTTGTTGAAGAGGACTGAGAATGTCAGTGCCACCTCTGGCTTTGCACTTCTCCGTTGCCCACTCACGAGCCCGAAGGATGGAAGCACTATTTGCGCGCTCCATTTGAGAAGAAAACAAGGCGGTCTCATGGTCGAAAGCAATAATATTAAAAGAGTCTTCTGGTTTGAGGGATTCCAGCCCAGAGTACAGAGCCTGCAAGGCATCGTTTAGTGGATCACCATACATGCTGCCACTCCTGTCCAATAAGAAGACTACAGCCCTTTGAAATACCTGTGATCAGACACAACAGTATTTTAGAACTTAAAGCATAACGTACTAGGATCACTACAAGATCAAGAAGGAAAGCAATGAATAAAGAATAGTTTCATCGTAATCTGTAGCATAAACACCATCGAATAATAATAATAATAATCATCATCATCATCATCATCATCATCATTAAGTAAAGAAATAAATGAAAACAAAATAAAACAGCATAAAATCAGAGCACGATGAAAGAAAGATGATGTGCAAGTCGCAAAGACTTGACAAGAGACCATAAGACATGAAAAAAGGAACCCCTGCGGCAAATCATCTACCTTTATATTTACACCGTCCAAATGCCCAACAACTCAATTTGCAATTCAAAACCGAATGAAAAAATTACCGTGATCTTGCTTGGATCTGGTGGAGATATTGAAAGGCAAAACGACCCTCGATTGTCAGATTCACCAGGTTCCGGGTCTTGAAAAATCAAATTTGGGAATATTCCATCGGACCACACCTGCTGGCGAACATGTGAGCCTCCGATACAACTAAATCATACTCTGAGAATGCCAGGATTGAACATACTTTGAACATGCTTGAGACCAGCGACCATCCCGCCTCAAAATATGAAACACATGATCAGATTGAAATACAAAACCACCAGAAAAAGGAATGCTGCTTACTTGGTATGATGCAACGAAATCTTGATTCTTCCCATCCGTTGCATCACCGTTGCTCTCATTCTCAAACGCTACTATACCAGGTTCTCTAAAGGTCTCCTGAAGCATGATCAGTAGGAAGGAAATAGGTCATTCCAAAGCAAATTGCAAAGTAAATATGAAGAACAACTGGCTATACAAAACCTTACACCGAATAAGCATACTGTTTCAGGACGCTGCAACGGTCTGTCTGCAATACACGAACCGTTAAAACCAAAAAGGTCATTGACAGCGACAACATGATGCAGTTGTTGTGGTGAAGGCATAACACGACAAAATTCATCTTATGCAGAGAAAGCAGACGAAACTGATCCTTAAACCAAATAAGCAAAAAGTACCCACCTTCAATTGATTGCCAAATGAACCAACTTCTACAGTATCGTTTGTCCCTGTATTGATCATACATTTGACTTTTGTGATAGAAGCCAAATTTGTTCCTAAAGGCACGATGTCCTCAGGAAATACAAATGAAACTCTCAATGAATATAATCCACTTTCAAATGTCATAGCTTGAAACCATGTAATTTTCAGTTCCAATTTTGTGCCACCCTCCACCTGCAAAGATGCTTGTAAGTGCGACCACACAAATAGATAATATAAAAAATTAATACAAAAATAATTTATACCGTTAATGAAGTCAATATGCCAAAAAATTTCCATTCTTTGATACCCCCGGTATTTTACGAGCTCGAAAATGCACCAACTTTACACGGTAAAATCCATACAACACATACTAAAAAATAACTGGTCGTGCTTAACCAATTTTTAAGGTACAAATATAATGAGACAAAAATACAATACCAAAGACCTCATGTGTGCATTAAACAAACGAAAGAGAAGAGCTCACTTGTGGAAGATTCAGTCGGAAAAGTTCGGGATTATAAGTGCCAGGGTCATTTATTTGTGCATTTGGACTACCTCTTGCACCATAGCTAGCAGCTTCATCACTCGGAACAACTACCGTAGTGTAGAATCGGCCATGGCCCATGTCAATCTCGACACTTGATACTGTACCCTGCCACACAAGTTATCGATGAATTGGGTGCCAACCACACGCAATAAGCTGATGAGCTAGCCGTAATTCTAGAAATCACAACCCTCAGTGAGCTTCTTTCCCAAAATGGAGTAAAAAGTTGGCCGTCAATTCATTTTCCAGATTTTTTTAAAGATTCCATCTGCCTGATATCACACAAACCGTGTTGTTTCTGTGAAAGCCAATTCAAATAGCAATAGCACCAAAACTAATCCACGGAGGAAAAATATAACTAATTTGCCTTCCATTTGTCGCTGTTTCTAGAAGCTGTAAGAATCCTACATACTTGCATTACAGCCTATTTCTTAGCAGAAAGCACATACCTGGTGGTCCATGGGGAGAGCAAGAAGGCAATCACAACTTGCTTGACTTCGCACGCAATTTAAGTTCCATCTACTCTTTGCGGTAACAAAACCTGTGCTGATATGACATGCAACATCCAGCTCAATCATTTCTAGACTGAGAGGGACCAAAGCAGGTAGAGGAGGGGCATCTGCTCGAAATGTTGGCGGGTGTAGACTGCCGTGTGCATTATCCACTTTGGGATTACCAAATGTATTCAGATCTGTAATAATGGCATAAATCATAGGACAAGTGGGCAATCCTTTCATCTTTTTCTTCTCAGGCATGGTCGGTATTGTAGAGTGCTTTGGAGGCCCCAAAGATGGAGCACTAACACCACCGCCATGGCGCAGCTGTTGACTCAGAATTTGGCCGGCTGCTATCGATGTCACAAACCCAGAACCTGAATCCATTTCTGCGGAACAAGATCCTAGACAAAAAGAGCCACGTCACTCTCGTGTCCTATAGAAGGAAGTTCAAGGAATTTACAGGAACGTAATTATCATTTAAGGTGAGACATTGAAAGACTATCACGTTCTCCAACATCCGCATTATCCTGTCATGACGACACTCGCAGAAATTCACTCGCGAGGACTCTAAGGCACCCATCCTCTTGCGATATGATCAATCGGCAAACAATCAAATGGACTCCCAGAGAAATTGTGGTGGTACGAAAAAAATAATAATAAAGCTAAAAAGAAAATTAGATGAAACTGTACGAACTTACCATAATTAGAAAATCTGAACCAACTAGCGAAAGAACCAAAACACGATACTTTACAGAGAGAGTGTATACTAAAAGTATGCACAAGTTCCAAATGCAATAACCTCCTATATTTCCGTATCGAGTGCACGGCATTCATTAATCCATGCATTCTTTACTTCACCAATGTCTCTTTCAACCTTGATCTTATCAGATTACGCAAACTACTTGTCTCATTAAATGACAACAACATAAGCATTCACCATGGTAACCACATTGTATCAACTCAAAGCAGGATTTCGAAACCACTAAAAACAGTTCTGTGAATGATTCGACACGCGCAGAACTGAGAAAATAAGGAGGACTGAGTTGCACCGTGATTATACAGCGGTCGTGGAAGGCACTTAATTAGCTCCGCACGGCACTAAAATCAGAAAGTAAAACGCAGATACATAAATCTATCTGCACATTCAATCGTGAGAGAATATCGGTCTCCATGTGGTTATATAAATTGATGAAATAGAAAAACCATTTCCAAGTCAGAGCCTCCCTGCGCAAATTATCTATCTATTCTGCTTGCACTGATTCGCTTCTTCGAATGAGGAGATAAGATCATTGGCAGTCAAGAACGTAACGGCACTGTCGGAATCTCCGTCCAGCTCAATTGATGAACAAAAACTGAATATAAAATCCCAGGAAACGAACGCAATAAACCTAAACTCAAGTTCTTTTCAGAGTGAACAACCTTTCAAGCACAAGTAATTTTTCCTTATAGCAATACTTCCCCGCAGCGTTCTGATTCTCTTTCTCTCACAAGCTAAACCAAATCGTTATAGATGACTCGAGTACCAACAACTAACAGCTATTTTGAAAATATAATGACACACACACCCTCTCTCTCTCTCTCTCGCTCCGAACAGCCCAATTCACTACATTTACTACACACACGCATCTATTTCCTCGTTTCTGACAACACTACCCGACAGCGCTGTACGATTCTAATGTCGTCGCCAGCGGAGACAACACTGACAAGAGCACTTTACTTTCCAAACGAACTCTCTACGCAAACCGAAAATTCCACAACGTGCACCCTACACAAGCACCTACTCCTTGCCGACCTTCGTATTGCAGAAAATAAGCTTCGCCTATCTCCAAAACGTCCACAAAGGATCTAGCCTAAAAAAACTTTACACCCTTCTGCACACATAAAAGTCCATTGTCACAGCAGACCATAACGCAAACTCTTTCCACCACCACGTCCTAATTCTGACGTCTTTCAATGATCCCTCCTCCGCTTCTTTCCCCAACCATTGCCTGCGGCAAACGCCGCATGTACCATCTCCAATCTGTCTCATTCTATGAAATGAGTGACGCACACACGCTGATTGACTAGCGAAAATAACGTACACCGCCAATGACTGCGATTACGGTGCTGACCAAAACTGGCTGCAAATAATCCCATTCACAGCTGCCGCATCTCCACTAACGGCTACAATGGCCACATCCGAGATCCGCATTGCAGTGCAGCGACGACTCCATCCCCGACGGACAGCACCTCATTCATCCACAATCGGTATACGAAAGCTCATTCGCGGATGATTCTCATCGCCTGCATGGAGTAGAATACAAGAGGTGTGGATAAAAATACTACAATTAAATATATTTCTATTTCATTCGAAGAAATATAAAAACCTGTAACTGATTTGGATAATATTATATAAAATAGGCTTAAGCAGTTGCATATTCTTTCACGCGTCACATGCTATTTGATTTACTGGAAAGTTTTGGACATAAATATCTGATCCGAGACCACGAACGATTACGACTCCTCATGGGATAACTTTTGTGTATTGATATAGTCAGATATTTGTGAAATGATCCACTTCCATGTGTATATATACGTAAAGAAGCATGACACCAATAACTTATGGAATACGTAAGGACGTTGCAATTTTTGCTGTTGCAGGGAAATAATATCATTTGGTTTGATTGTTGATGCTCCTCGCTCAGTGTGCAAACCGTTCTACGAACTGTTGTACTTTGTTTTTATTTTTATTTTTATTTTTGTTTTCTTTTTTGCGAACCAATTCTAGTTTCGGGGACTTGGATCCCCAAACATTTCACACGACGAATGCAGAGTGGGCGTGAGCCGGTGTCCCGAAAGCTATATCGATCGGCAACGAAAGTCTTCTCAGAGGAAATTATTGCAGCTCATCACAGCCAGACTTATTGTAGTAACAGCAGCAGTAGTCGTGGTATACGTTAGAAATGAGACGGTAAGGAAGATAAAGCAAGTCAGTTCGCTCATGTTCATATACAATAATGAAGGTCCTTTGGATTGAGATTGTGAAGTCTCAGTTTCTGTCACGGACTGCAGAAATTTCCCCTATTACCTACCAAAGAGAGTCTTTGCCAACCATGCTAAGTCTTTTCTGAAAGGGCTGAAGCTCTCCGTGGTCGTCTCTTGTTGTTGTTGTTGTCGTCCTTCTTCTGAAATAGACTCCTGCTGCTGCTGCTGCTGCTTCTTTCTTGTGAGCTGCTCCTCTGTGGTGGCAGTTTCGGCACGGCTGGTCGTCGCTGCTGCAGTTCTATTGTTCCTTACGGGCTGTCATCACAAACAGAATAGTGATGAATCTACGTGAAGATAGTAAAATGCACATAAAAAAGAAAGGCGACAAACTCAGTTTTAAGACTCAGTACTGGCTTGTACATTGGGAGAAAAAGAACTGGCAGTGGTTTTTATCATGGCTCCACTAGGCGACTTCCCACGGGCAGTGGTTAGTGGGACACGGACCTTGACATTGGAAAAGGACTTCAGATAGTAGTCAGATAATGTAAGTGAAAACGACATGGGAATCAATGTAGACAAAACCAGTCTGCGGATGGTGAAAAACGAGTGTCACCATGCGGGAACCGATTAAGAACTTCAAATACAATCGCTGCTACTATGTATAATCAGGTAAAGTGTTTAAAAAAATAAATTATATTTTCCTAAGCACGGTTGATTTTACAACACGGCTATGCGAGAAGTGCATTGCAGTAATTCCCACATCATCAAGCATGGATCACCTCTATGCATCATTGGAGGTCGTCTTTTGCGTCTTTGTGCTCGTCCCTCTCACCTCCTTGGCAGGTGGTGCAGCGGGTTTGGAAGGTGGTGCAGCGGGTTTGGAAGGTGGTGCAGCAGGTTTGGAAGGTGGTGCAGCAAATTTGGAAGGAGGTGCAGCGGACTCAGCAGGAGGTGCAGCGGACTCAGCAGGTGGTGCAGCGGATTTAGCAGGCTCGGCAGTGGCAGCGAGAGCCGCGTCGACAACAGGAATTTCAACACCAGTAGAAGCACCTTCCTTTTTGTCTGCCACTCCGTTTGTCTTGCCATTGGAAGAGACAGAGTCCACAGTCCCTTCTACTGCTTTTGCTGCCGTCAATCCGGCGTTGAGGGCACCTGCAGCAGCAGAGGCTACCACATCCGCCACTGCATCAGCTGGACTACTTGCTTCGATATCATCACTCACTGGTTCCTCACCAGCAGGTTGAGCATCAACGTCATCTATGGACTCCGGTTGTGGCTCCTCCCACGGTTCAGAGAGCAAAAGTGGTCCTGCTCCAGCTACCGTTTCCAGAACGCCGTTTGATCCAGGTTGCCATTCCACCGTTTCTTCTTGATCGGACACCAGAATGTATTTATATTCGATCTTCTTACCTTCAGGCACATCCTGTCATCGAAACGAGCCCATAGCCACAGATATGAATTGGCGTGTAAACACAAGGGTTTCATGATTTTGTTGTGATGATTCTGAAGCAGTCATAAAGAAAAGGATGTCCTTACCAAATCAGCAGTCCACAGATGACCTTCAGACCAATTCAAAGGTACAGCCGCACTTGGGTCCCAGTTACCGAATTGAGGATCGCTACCAACAACTTTGAATTGCTGTCCGAAGTGGCACTCTCGTTGAAGCTCGAATTTCACTTTCACTGTAGGACCTGAGGAACACAGAAACCGGTTATCAAGTCCAAAACTCTTGTGCATTTTGTTTCTCAAACAAGGACACAACCATCCGTTGATCTCGTTAGAAATAGTACGGACAGAATTCCTACATAGAATTTCCTACCAGATTAAATGACGCTATACGTGAGTTACCCAGACTTGAACAAAAAATTTGCCCAAGATGCATGGCCACTCTCGGATTTTTAGCTTCCAATTGAACTCGAATACATAATCTATCAGAGATTTAAAGGGGCCTTCACAATTTTCGCATTCTGAGATTACCTTCAAAATCCGGTTCTCCAGCACTGGTATGCTCTACTTGCAGGGGCTCTTGAATAACAGGTGTTGTCTCCGCAACTAGGTCATCCTACATGAAAAGAGGCACGCAAGGATCAGGCAACCTGTTATATATAAAACCCTTAATCGTTAAGTACATTTGGATGGTGACCTAAGCAGAGTGGATTGGGGCAGCAATTTCCACGACTAACTTAAAGAGTTGAAAGGCAGAAGCTTACAACCTCGGGTAGAGCTGATGCTCTGAAAAATCGTTTTGGCGCCGCCTTAACCAAAGGTACTTTCAGCCCTACCACCCTCGAAAACACTCCAGCTTGGGTACTCAGACTGGCTTGCGGTCTTTTCCCTCTGAAAATCCTCTCTGGATCGACCACATGGCCTTCATGCAAGCACACAACACGAAATGGCTTGACGATTGCTGCCATGGCCACCATCCTTGCTTCCTCCTCCCGGCCTGACGATCAACAGTCTTAAAAATCCCCACAGGGCTTAAGAGTGACAAAACTTACAAAATCGTAGTGGAGGAGGCGGCTGACTAGATTGTCGATCAATACCTGCCTGGCTCAAAGTTCCCTCCGCCCACTTACCTCGAGTTTGTCAGTCCAAACAAAACTCAACTTGACCTCCAAAACTAGCTCTCCGTAGATCCACTGCCCTCAACTAAGGCTGCCGCAAAATCGAGATCCGGAAGACTCAACGAAGAATCTGTGCTAAAATCGGCTACGCACAAGGCTCCACTTGTCCCAGATAGATTTTTCAAGAAATATGAACTATATTAAACTCTGGGAACGGATGGATGGTGAAAAAGCATCCCAAAAGATGCACGGAGGCATTGCCATGGAACTGTCGTTTGCATGGATGAACTTCTCCAAATATCTGTTTTCGGCCAGGGCTTTAGAGTTTGAGTTTGGACCGGTAAATCTGGTTTTGCAATCCAGACGTATATCAATGCTGTCTAGGTTAAACAAGCTTGCTTCTCTGTCAGCAGTGTTGTGCGATAAGTATCCCTGAATTCAACTATGGTTGGCACGGATTTATCAAAATCCTTGATCTTGATTCATGAAACGAGTGATCTATGTGTCCATCGTTTCAATGTCGCACATGCAGTCTCATGGAATGATTAAAAGGTGGAAGGTCACTTTGAAAAATAAAGAACACCAACAACCCTCCTTCCCGTGTTGCTTGCTGTTCACATCCAGAACCGGAGATCAGTTTAGCTTTGCGGTCTGAAGAATCAGAATTCTGCGGCCTTGCTTCTGCAAACACCTCAAGTTACACGTGATCCCATATTATTTCTTTTGGCGAATGATGCATAAAATCATGATTTCTCCTGAATTACTCAGCTGTTGCACCGAATCTAACACTCGTTAAAGGAGCTACCAAAGAAAGAGACATATCACCACAGCTATGGCAATACTTTCTACACAAGCTTTATCATATGCCGTGTTCGAAGTGCAGATGTCGTGCACAGCAAAAGCACAATCACATTCTCAATTTCAATGATCATTGGATTCATACTTTTCATTGGAAGCATGAAAATTGCCCAGTGAACTGCATCGAAACTGTGGCTCTTGCTCCACGTTTACAAGAGTGGATTTCCACATGCTCAAATCGTAACAGCTGATTCCTTCGTAGACCTCCATGACAATTAGCGGAGGTTGAATCCAATATCCTTGTACTGAAACAAAGGTCAAAATTCGCAACATAATCGTTACTTGCTTCAATAAGTGAGATCACGAGCTGACGAATTCATTGAAACTTATTCTTGCAGTTTGGTTTGACAGTTTCCATGGTTTCGTTCATTTATTACGACACTACAACTAAAGTCGTAGTGAAGGCATCTTCTCCAATCTCCACGTGCGCCGTACTTCAAATTTCGATATGAGTGTGAGTCGCACCTTGAGCAGAACCCTTTCATGCCCAAAATTTCTTTTGAATTCTTAGCTAAAAAGATGTGGTTCGGTTTGACTTAAATAGAATTAGAGACCATGTGCAAAGAGTGCTAGATTGGAAGGTATGAGGAAGTGAGAGGATAAGGAAGTGACTAAGCAAAGAAGGGATACTATATATATATATATATATATATATATAGAGTTATGCATGATATTAATGTAGTCATGTTACTTATTTTATTGATTGAGACAATATTATTTATACAATGTCATGTAGTAATATAGCCATTAGGTGAAAGAAAAAAGGAAATATTTTAGTGTAGAAGAGCTTAGTAGAAAGATATAGTAGAAAAACAATGATAAATAATAGGAAGATAGTAAAAACTTTAGTCTTAATGCTGCCTTTTTGTAGAAGAGACTTCTATTTATTTTGTAGGAGCATAAACAAGCAATATCAAAGTAAATGACATAAGTAGTTAATATAGACATGTTTAAAAGAAGATTAAGAATAGGTTTTTAGCAAAAATTACCATAAAATATAAAGAATTGATATGCAGAGAGAACTAGTTGTGAACCAAGGTTGAAATCAGACCCCAAGGTAAAAAACAACATACACCTATAGCAACTCCAAGGTTCTTTGGTCATTTTGAGGGTAGGATTTGAAAGCAGACTTATGAAAAGATTTTGGAGAGTTGATTTTATGTGTTTTGAAGGTATATTGAGATTTTGAAAGCTTTTCAAAGTGAAAGATGTATTTAGTGGATTTGGATTTTAAGAAATAAAAAGAAGTTTTATAAATTTGATGATTTTATGAATTTTATAGCTTATTTATAAGAAAATATTTTTTTAATTTATTATTGTGCTTGTTGTAAATATGTGCTAGAAATTTAATATCAATTAAGTAGTTAGATTGAAGGTAATGAGAGTTTTTGTAGATTATGGTCTTAGATAATTAAAATTTAGGATCATTGAGGATTTTTGATTAAAGGAAAAATTAGAAACAAAAATTTAGACTTAAATACCTACATACTAAGAAATTTTGGAGCAATTGAATTATTCAACATGGAAAAATCTTTATTGGAAGATCAACATTCAAGTTGGAAAAAAAAAAGCATCCAATATCCAAGAGGTTTTGGAAGCTTTTCTTTCAATTGCTAAGTTTGACTCTTTTCAAAATTTGTATGATTATAAATTGCTTAAGGATTAAAATCGAAGTGAAATTTTAGTCAAGATTTAAAATAAAAAAAAACTAATCAATATTTATTGAGGTTTCAAAACAACTATAGTAATTAATTAAGATTTATTTAAGATTTTCTTGGATTTGTTTAAGATTTAGTTAAGATTTAGGATTTGATTAAGATTTGACTAAGATTTAATTAAGATTTTATTAGGATTTAATTAGGACTTGATTAAAATTTGGTCTAAGATTTAATTAAGATTTTATTAGGATTTAATTAGGACTTGATTAAAATTTGGTCTAAGATTAAGATTTAGGATTTGATTAAGGTTTTATTAGGATTTTATTAGAATTTGATCTAAAATTTTATTAGGTTTTAATTAGGATTTGATTTAGAATTAGAATTTAAGATTTTATTAGGAATTATTAAGATTTGATTAGGATTTATTTAGGATTTTTTAAAGATTTAATTAATATTTGGTATAGAATTTAGATTTAAGATTTTATTAGAATTTATTAGAATTTATTAGAATTTATGAAAATTTATTTAGAATTTTTTTAGGATTGATTTAATATTTTATTAGGATTTGATTAAGATTTGATTAAGATTTATTATGATTTGTTTGAGATTGGTTTAGTATTTCATTAGGATTTAATTAGGATTTATTTAAGATTTGTTGAAGATTACATAAGAATTTTTTTAGGATTCAATTAGGATTTTTATTTTTAATATTTTTTTAAAAATATTTTGATATTATTTTAGGATTTTTTTATTATATCTTTTCTTTTGAGATTAATTTTTGATTTTTTTATATTTTTATTTTAAGTTCTTTAAGACTTCTTTTTGGATTTAATTAAAGATTAATTAGTATTATTTTAATTTAATTAGAGTTTGTTTAGGATTCTATTAGAATTCTTAGGATCTTCTTCTTGTAAGTTCTATTTTACCTTCTACAATAAGGTGCTTGGTACATTTTCAAGCAAACTTTGCAAAACACAACAATGGTTTTGTAATCTATGTTATATAAACTTAATTTAGTGATTAAGTTTAGTTCATTATTTAATCCTATAGAAATAGAATTAATATTAGTTCATCCAACACTTCCCTTTATCATGGACCTATTTCTTTTTTCTTTTTTTTTTATTAGTCCCATCATAGTTTTATAGATACTATTGTTAATTTAATACAAAGAGAAGAATTTCAATGTCGTACTCACTTCCCAATTCTTCAATGGAGGTGGATCTCTTATTGTTGTTGTTGTTGTTGTTATTGTATATATATATATATATATATATATATAATTCTTATTTTTGGTAATATAATGCTCATATTTTTTTTATTGTTTTAGAATACTATTAGGATTTTGGATTTGATTATGTTTGCACCTTTGCAATTTGGAAGTTCATATGTTGATAATTCTTCAAATTCTGCTTCTTCTTATTTAGAGATTTATAACTTTGCTTTAGAGTCCTTTAATATTCTAGATGCCGCAAAAAAAATTAGGTTTTTACAATTTTAGTTCTTTTTTTGTCAATTTGTCTAAGCTTCACTCTTTTGTTTGTATTTTTCAAGCTCAATTCTTTTTTTTGTTGTTCCTCTAATATTGATTGGTTTTACTTTTGTTGCTACTACTTCAATAATTCTATACAATGTCTATCCTTCATTGACAATTAAGGTGACCAAGTCAAAGATTGTTCTTCTTTTTACTTGTTATCAATTACAGTTAACAAGAAATTGAGAGCCAAAGCTATTGAAAATAATTTGATTGAAGAGGTGGTGGTGGAATTAAGGGCAAAGACTAGTTTTTTAAGCAAATTATTTATGAAGGCAAGTGAAACTATAATTTGGTCTAAATTAGTTTTGAATGCAAAAGATGTAAGTAATTTATACTAGCTATTGTTTTTTTCTATAAGTTGTTTGTAGAGCTTAGAAGAAATGGATAGAAAATCAAGATTTATAAGATGCCTATGATAAAAAAGAGTATGAGAGAGGATTAGTAGTTGTTTGTAGATTTTGATGGATTGTCTTTTGAATAGTACTACAAGATTGTGTATAAAGAAGAAATAAAAGTATTATAGGATCTATATTAGAAATTAAGAAAAAATAATTTTGAAAATGGAGTTTAGATAGTTTACATTTTGTACTTCTTGTGTGGAGGCTCTACTATATTCTTGTAGTCATGTAAATTGATACAATGTCAATTTTTTTTTGAATAAGCCTTGACAAAAATACTTTGTAAATAAATCAATGAGTTCTTCCATTAATGATACATACTTGAGTTGAATGTCTTTTGTGCCGATTTTTTTTTGTATAATAAAAAATTACTGCAATTTATTTTATATGTAGTGTAATTTGTGAATTTGTTGCCATCTTCATAGAAGATTCATTATCATAGTTGATTACCATTGATTTGGTTATCTTTATGCCTAGATTGTGATGAAGCATCCCTAGTCCAAAGGATTTGTAAGATGTTGTAGACATTTTTATATATTTAGCTTCAAAGAAAGATAGCACAATTAAATGTTATTTTTCTGATAGCCATGTGTTTGGACTCTTTCTTAGGAAAAAAATAAATCATGTTGTCAATTTCACTCCTTCCAAGTCCTATATTTAATTACTATCTATAGATCATAAGATATTTTGTGCTAAATTCTTTTTATATAAAATCATGTCCTCTTAAGTTCCTTTGATGTATCTTAATATTTGTCTTATTGCTTGTATATGTGGTACTTGTGGTTATAACATCAAGCGGTTGTTTCTGCCAATAAAAAAAACTTATGTTGAAGCAAGTGTAACAAAGATGGAGTATTTTTTTCACTAACAATTTATATTCTATAGAATCAAAAAAAAATTATTCATATCAATAATAAACTTTAACTTCTCTACTATTAGTATTTAGACTAAAATTAAGTCTTGTAATTCAAAGAGCAATAAGGTTTGCCAAGTCTAGTCACATTGGATGAAGAATATGCTATTATGTATTTAAATAGATTCAACTTTAAGATATAAGGTTACTTGTCTTTTATTCAATTTTGATATTTTGAATTTTGATTCAAGCTAATGTATGAATCATGCAATCAACTTATTATAAATCCTTATGAAGAATAGATATCTTCACATAAAGGTGGAATAATTTCTAGTCATGTTGAGTAGTTATAGCTATGAAAAGACAAATTGTAGTTCATTTAACAACCAAAGCAAATATATCTTTAGAATCTATTCTTTCTTTTTGCTTAAAATCACAAGCTAATAGTCTTATTTTTTAGTTTTTTTTTATATTTTTTTTTGTTGATATTAGTACCTTACTTATTAGAAATTCTATTAATTCCTATATATTAGTTTTAAAAATAAAAATTATTTCTTCTTCCATGGCATATTTCCATGAAAATTGATAAGTTGCTTCTTTAAAGATTGTTGATTAATAATGTAGGTCTAAACTGCCTACAAAATGATTTGTAAGCAATGGTGAGAATTTGAATAGCCTACCTAAACTTATTTTATACCTTTCTTCTATTGTTAAAAGAATTGATTTTTTTTTACTTGAAATGGATCAAGAAGTTCTTATAAGTTTGAAAATAAGGTGTAATTGTTGAATGTATTCAAAGTGGGTCTTTTTTCTATATAGTCAAGAATTGAGTGGTATATCATGAAATCTGATCTTAGGAGTTATTATCGTATAGGCTCTTCAACATAGTAAGGATCGTCACTTTTGATTATTGATTGTAAAGTAGGTGATAAAATCCGAGTTGATGTTGTAGAATATTGTTGTTGTTTCATAGTCATTTTTAAAATGGTTGGCTCTTTGTCTTTATTGTTTTTATTTTCTGTAAGAAAATATTCAAAAAGTGAGAATAAAATTGCTAAATTGAAAGTGGTTTCAATGTAATCAAATTTGTAGAATTTTGACTCATCAAATATATCCTTGGTTAATGTTATTTTATAGTTTAGAGTTTTGTAAATTCTAAATTCTTTTATTTCTTCATCAGGGCCTAGATAAGTTTTAAGTTTAGATCTAGTTTTTAATTTTTTTTTCTTTGATTTATTCCTATGTGCATGTACAAGAAGCAATCAAAGACATGAAGTTGGAAAAATTTGAATTTTAAAAAGTTTTATTTTTTTATTTTTTTATTTTTGTCTCTCCAAGATTTGCTAATAAAAGAGTAGTTAATGAGAGAAACATCCATTTGTGCTACTATAGTCTAAAGATATTTTGATAATTTTTTATATATAAATATATTATTGATGTTATTTATGATAGATATATATATATATATATTTTTAGGCTACACTATTTTGGTGTGGTATATGAATATTGATTAGTTGTCTAGTGACGTTTTTTGTGAGTAAATAATCAATAAATTATTTGGATAAAAATTCTTTCTCAAAATCTAAGCATATTATTTAGATTTAATAGAATGTATGTTTTTCAATCATAATCTTGAATTACAAGAATCTACTAAATATTTGGTCTTTTGTTGAAAAAATACATCTATGTTTTTAGGAAGTAGTCATCTATGAGCATCATGAAGTGGTTTGAGCTTCCTAAAGAAGTGATCAAAATTTTTCTATATAAATCTTTGTAGATTTGTTTAAGTGGTTTGGTGGCCCAATAAATGGTTTATTCAGGTATGTTCTTCCTAGGTTGTTTTGTACATATGTAGATATGACAAATGATTTTTCTTGGTTTTAATCTTGGTGTTTCTTTAGCTAAAGGTTTGTAGCTAAGATTAAATAGTCTTAAATAGCTAATAAGATTATATAATATTAAAGATATGATACTTTGTTGTATATAATGGTATGAGATTATTCTCTTATGAAGTTGACAATGGTAATATTCAAGACTAATTTTAGGCTACTAAGTACTTCAATATTCTATATGAAATGTTTAGATATTCTAGAGTCAAAGAATCATATTCTATCTTTAAAGGCTTTCAAGCACTAAAATATTACTAAAGCTTAATTAATATCCTTGTAACTTCATATGAGATTAGCTTTAGATGGACGAAGAATCTTTCTATTATATGTTATGATATCTTAGTTTTTTTTTTCAAATATGTTTGCTCCATAGTATCTTTTCATTGAATTTGGCATATCTTATTGTAATTGCTTTTACATTGATGCCATACAAAATCTTCCAATGTATTTTATTTTGATTTTTTATATTTATAATATACTACTATTTTCTTGAAATAGATTATTTAATATGCATCTCTGATCAAATTGTGAAGATATTCTAAGATGTTGATTGTTATAGCTTCTTATTGAATATGTTTGAGTTATTAAATGTGGAGAAGTATATTTTTAATCTACCAAAGTTGTCTCCTTTGAATTAATTTTGATTAACAATAGATCAAATTTGCATCACCAAAGCTTTGTTATTTTTTAACAAAATACACAACTTTGCATTCATTTCTTCTATTTGTAGCATGTTTGTTAGTTCATTTAGGACAAATATTGTCTTTTTAATTTTAAAATATTAATAAATAAATTAATTAATTAAGAAGGTAAATAATTCAATATTATATATACTATAACTATCATTTTGTGAGTCTCTTATATCTTTAAATTCTAAAATAATACTATAAATTGACAAAATAAAGAATAAAATATCTTAATTTTTATGCATCTTAATAGCTTTTTAATTTTTTAGCACTACTATTGTATCTTAAATAGTATTTATTTGAAATATTTTCTATAAATTTATCCAAGTGAGTTTAAAATCATTTGTATTTTTGATATGTAATAATATCTTATAAGTAAAAAAAAAAACATAGATAGGATATTGTCTTGGTCCTTCTTTCATATTGAAAGTTCCATTTAGCTACTATAAAAATCAAATTAGTAAAATCAATTGCTCTTTTGTTTTACAGATTCTCAAATGATAAGATCATCTTGTATATAGATGGTGTTTATATTACATTCTATAGATTATCTCTCTAAAATATACTTTATATTAAATGTTGCTATTCCTTATAATTGTGATTATTAAAAAGATTTTTTTTCCTACTTTGTAGTCAAGTAAACCTATCATTTTGAGCTAGTGTTATTTGAATAATTCTTATAAATGATATTTCAAAATATTTTGAAGGAAATTGTGGATTAGATATGAAAAAAGTGAAAAAAATTAGAAAAATCTATGATTGTGTAATTTAAGAGGAAAGAAAATAAGGAGAAAGAATGAGTAAAAAAAGATGTGATAAATCAATTCAATATAAGCTTACTTTGATACCATGAAGAAGTGAGAGGATAAATAAGTGACATTACAAAAAAATAACACAATATATATAGAAAAGTTCTTTATAATATAAATATAGTCACACTAATTTATTCATTGATAGGGTACTATTTACACTATTTTATAGTTGTAATTGTATAAATTTAATTTGATAATTAGGTTTAAATTTTTATGTAATTATATAGAAATAAAGTCAAAAATAGTTCATCCAATAAGGTCTACCAATACCATTGGTTGCTCATCTATGGGCAAAAAACACACTAATAACCATTTTGACTTTTCTACTATCTCAATAATGACATAATAAAAAAAATTATAGATTATTTTGTAATGTGATTATTTCATTGACTATTTTTATTTGGTGTAAGAAGTATAGAGTCAACTACAAAGTAAGAATTTGACTTCGATTCAAAGCCAACTTTTGCAAGCTCTTTCCAAAATAAGTGAGCATAAACTACTAATAGTTGATTGTCTAATAGTGCTTGCAGAGGCTTGCCTACATTTGACAAGTAATATCTTTTTGATTGGTGTTAATTCTAACTCTTATTTAGTTAACACCTTTTCCTAATCATCATACTTAGAATTAGATCTAAATGGATTTTGAGGCAAGTATGAAGTAGTATAAGATTAGAATTATGTATTAAAATATAAAATAATACTTTAAAATTTTAAAAAATAACTAGATTTTTTAGGTTGAAAAATATAGAATAATATTGAAAGTAAGTAGCTAATATGATTAGGTGTGTGATTAGGTGTGTGATAAGGTGTAGAAATAATTTTTTTAATTATAAAGAATATATTAAAATTATTATAATTCTAAAAATATCAATTATATTGAAGAAATAAATCAGCATTATAAAGACAAATTCAATATAATTAGATCGTAACTAACAACCAATAGAAGATATTTTTAAATATTTTAGAAAATTAGAAATTAAGAAAAAAATCTTAATGATTTAAAAAGACTTTTAAAAGTTTGATATTACAATAAAAAAATATTATTTTAATAGAAAAAAATTAATATTATAAAATTTGGTCTTTAAAAAAAAGAACTTTTGAATTAAAATAATAGATAAAATAATTAATATAGATAGGAAGATCCTTTGGAAGAAGAAATTTTATAATCAAGACTAATAATTTTGAAATTGCAAGAAACTTAGATTTTAAAACTACACAAACTTTAAATAAAAAATTAAATATTTAAAAAATAAAATATAAATATAAACCTATTTATTATTATATATAAATTTAATTGAGAAGTATTTCATCTTATATTATTTTAATAAAACTTTGTAAAAAATTAAAAATAATTAATAAATTATTAATCATTAAATTTTAGATAAGGTTAAAAAAACATATAAAAAACTTTAACATGAATTGAAGGTATAATATAATATTAAATATTATCAAAATTTTATGATCTTTCATAATGACATCTATCCATAGAATTTCATATGTAATAAATAGTATCTATCTATAAATTATACATGTGTAAGTTTTTTTTTTTTTTTTTTTTTTTTTTTTTACTAAAAATATTATTATAGATATAGATGAAAACCATATCATAAATAAGGATGAGATCCATATTATATGCATAGGTGAGAATCAAATCATAGACATAACTGAGAATGAAGTTATGGATGTAGATGAGAACCATGATATGAATTTGGATGAAAATCATATCATAAGAATTGAAAAAAATCATTTCATTGACATATCACAAAGTTTAAAAAGCACATGCAAATCCATCTACTTTTAATCAAATCAATACTAGTTGATGAGAAAAAATTAGTTTGGTCTAATTTTATTTTCTTATTTGATTTTTTTGTTGATCTTGTCTTAAATTTTACCTAGATTTTTTTCATTAATGTTATCCTATTTATAAAAACTTTATTATAAAAATATTTTATAAAAATTTCTTATAATACACATTCATAAATAATAATTAAAAAAATTATTAAAATCTATCAAGATAAAAATTAAAATAATAGGATTTAAAGATCTTAAATAAAGCTGAAATTTACTTAAGTTTTTAAGTTAGTTGAAAAATAGTTCTTTCCAAAATAATTGCCAAAATTTAAGAAAAGAAAGTTAGAAAAAAACAAGATAAAAGAAACAAATATTTGATGGCTTGTAATCCAAATATCTTTTAGGACTTTTAGTTTGGACATTGGTACTAAATATGTATCTTAGTCAAATTTCCAAATATTTCTTTGATAAACATATAGTTTAACCTTTGATACTAAGAAGTATTTATTAATCTCAAATTTAGATATTTTACTTGACAGTCTTTAATCAAGACTTTGATACATAGAAGCATTGATCATTTGAAAGTTTATTAAGTCAAGTTCTAATAGAAAAGCTCTTTAAAGAACTAAATTAAGTTAGTAGTCATTGTCACGGACATACTCATGTAAGCCAATAATTACATATATAAATAAGTAGAAGTAAGTAAAAGTAGATAAAAGTAAGTTAATTCTATACTATTTGATATGGAAGCTTCCTAGAAGCTTCATAGACGGTGCTTTGACTTTATTGGTGTCTTTAATTGACTTTTTGGATTAAAAACGTGGTCAACAAGTTGGCCATGTGCCACACATGTTGTTACCTTGAAGACCAAGCTAATAATGTGGCCCACACATAGAAAAACTTGGCTTGTAAGTCAAGGCATGTGTCCTACAAAGTCAATACTTATTGGAGGTCCTATACAACATCGCCACGTAGCCCCTAGTTAGATAGTATATATAAAGATAAGAGTGAAGCCTTCTTCACTCTTATCAACTCCTTTCTTGCTTCCAGTCTAGTTTCAAGGATCTCTAGTTTTCTTGTCTTTTGGCAATAGCCATTCCAGTTTCTCTTTCAATATACATACTTATTTATTTATATTTTGTTACCTTTTTTTGAGTAAAGGCTCACTTGTTTGAATTACTTTTTCATCGACGTCTTGTCCTTGACAATCAACTCTAAAAAAACTTAATTGCATTGAAAGTTGTAGTTATTATAAAATATAATAACTAAATTTAATAAATATTAAACCTTTTAAAAAAATAATTGAAGCATAATCAACTTCAAGAAGTACTTAAATATGTTGAACTTTGACTTAATATTATCTTCAAAAAATCTCAATAATATAGTATTTTATCAAGTAAAAAAAATCAACAAAATCTCAATTTGAAATAACTTCATACTAATAATGATTAGAAGCCAAGTTAAAGCAAAAAATTACCTTGTTAGTATGGAAAAATAATAAAAGAAAAAAAATGATGATAAATTGAATCAAATTATAATCAATCCATAAAAAACACAAGACTTTAAGAAACTTTTAATTACCAAATAACAATAGAGAATATTTTTTAATTTTTTTAGTATATTTATTGTATTTCGAATAAATTACAATACATAGCTATTTACTTGAATATATATTTTATTGTATTAATCTAATTCTTCTACACAAGGATTTGGTTCTTTAATTGGATTAAAAATATATGACTTCTTGGAAGTTCTTATTCAAACTTAATTTATTTTTATTTAGTCTTTACTGGTCTAGATTTCTTTATATATTTAAATACTCAAGTCTAATTTTTTCTATTGTCCAAACTCTATTGGTCTATGTTTCTTTACGATATAGATTTTATTAGTTTGATTTTGTTTATTATATTGACCATATCAATCCATATCTAATGCATAGTAAATCAAGTCAATTAATAATCAATATGTTTCTTCAACCAATAAGAATATTTTATATAAAAGTGAAAAAATCATTCTATTATTTAATCATTGTTAAGTAATTTATAATTACCTTTAAATAATACATTTTAAATGCCATCACATATACTATCCATCTTCAATATTATCACTAAGCAACAAAGTCTTTTCTAAGATTATAGTATCAAATATATGATGTCTTGTTATCTATTTAAAAAAAGGCATTTTAAAAAAAAGATATTCATAACAAACCTCACATCAACTAAGTTAAAAAAAATTAAGTGTTTTATATAATAATTCTGAAAATAATATTTCTTAAAATTAATCTATTAGAATTTGGTTTTTTATGTTACAAAGAAATTTTATAAGTTAATTCTAAACCTTTTTTTTTCTTAAATTATACCATTTTATTGTCAATAATTAGTTCTTTCTTTAATAAATATTATTAATAAAAATTAATAAAAAAATTTAGTCTATTTGAAAGATTCTCATATTTAGCAATATTATATCCATGCCAATTAAATTATACCATTTTATTGTCAATAATTAGTTCTTATTTTAATAAATATTATTAATAAATATTAATAACAAAATTTAATCTATTTGAAAGATTCTCATATTTAGTAATATTATATCCATGCCAATGTACAAGTGATTATAATTCATTTGAACATTGCCTTAAGTTCAAGACTCTTTTAATTTTTAGCTCTAGGTTTTTATCTATATCTATTAAAAGTAATAGAAATAATTTTTCTTATTATATTAATTATAGTGTTAGATTTAATAAGAGACTTGTAGGTATAAGATAAATATTTATTATGTAAAGTTTTTATAATTCAATTAATCTTAATATTAGCCTAAAATAACCATATCTTATTAATTTTTCAAATTAATTTTTTTCTTTAAAATAAATTTATATTAGTTTAATCATTTTTGATATTTTTTATTTGTATCTTCATTATTAAATAAAGTTTTCCAATTCTTTGTAATAAATCATCAAATGCTATATTCTTATCTTTTAAATAATAAATGATAATAAATTATAGATAGAAATAAGAATTAACAAGAAAATAAAGTTTTTATCAGTAGAAAAATGTACTATATTATAATATAAAAAAATTATTAACAAAAAGAAAGTTATCTAATTTTCTTTTTAATGGTTCATGGTATATTGAAAATATTACTTCAATACTTCATTCATATATTCTACTTTTCTGTAAAGTTGAAGATTATAAAATAAATATATTTTTATATTCATCTTTAATATATTAAAAAGTGTCTTCCAAAACCTTAATACAAATTAGCAGCCTTGATTGAATATAATATCACTTAGAAGTCTATAATATCTATAAATATAATTTTAAAATATCTTATAGTATTATTATTATTTACAATATAAAAATATACTATTTTTAGTTAAATAATCTATAATTATAAATATAGAAGCATAGAAATTAGATATGAGAAGATTAATAAGAAAGATTATTAAACCAAATGATTAAGGCTACTTTGAAATATGTAGGATTTAAAAATATCTGTAGGCTTGATATTTAAGAATAATTGATTTAGAATACATGTTGAAAGACGAAGTAAATATTTTAATATCATTCTTTATTTAAGGACACTAAAAATTTCTTAAAATAAGTACAATATTTTTTATTATGTCCAAAGTATTATGCATTTAGAAAGTTTTATTTTGCTTGAAGTGCACCTAAGTGTGTTTGATCTTCAAAATATATAAATTTCATTTTAAATAAAGAATATTATCTATGAAATCAAATTTTTTAAAATTATTATGGCGGTTATTTTAAATAAATCATGAATAAATAATTATGTTAGTGCAACTGAACAAACTTCATCTAAAAAGATAGTACCAAAGATTAATTGCTCATAGTCATAGTTTCTTTGGTTTTAAAAATATAGTATTATGTTGTAACATGACTATAAGATGAAAGAGTAGATAGAAAACAATATGCATATGTGAATATATATATATATATATATATATATATATATATATTAATATTGTGATATAAAGATTTAATTGAAAAATTAGTCGACATATTATTTTTTAATATAAATATTTTGATGTTTTATGTTACTCTTATTATAAAAAAAATTAAAATATCTTTATTTATTTTTTAGAATCATATATGAAATACGATATAGTAAATAAGATATAAAACCAAAAATAATACCTTCGAGTAAAAAAATTACTATAGAAAAGATTAGATTGATATCTAACGATGATCTAATGTGAAATAAAATCAAAATCGAATCTAAAGCAAAAAAACAAGAATCTATTGTAATATCAATTTTTTTGAAAGATAAAAAAGTGGCATTTGAAAGAGAAATTTTAAATAGTTCTAAGAGTGTTAGATGTATGTAGATTGGATTTAATATGACTTTAATAGATTTAATCAAAGTTAAATTTTATAATTTTATAATACTATTATTAATAATTAAATAAGATGTAAGATTTTAGCTATATTTTTAAACTTGTACTACATTAGTGGTTAAATTTTGGTAGATTGATTAATATATTATTTTTGAATTTTTATTAAATTTCAGTATACTTTTTTGGTTATTATAAAAGTTATTAAAATTCAATTACAAAAGAATAATTGTAATTAATAGTTTAAAGATAAATAAGAATATAGGTCTTTTATAAAAATCTAGAATTTAGATTGATATATAAAACTTATATTCATAAATAACTTAAAGTATAAGATTGATGCTGAGCTTAAAAATTTACTAACATCAAACAAAAAAAACTTATGGCTAGAAGTATGACATTGAAATTGGATGGAATTATCCAATATTTAAATAAATTGATATTATTTTTAATTATTTTATTGGATCTAATTTAAAATTTACTATTTTATTTTTTTAAAAAATCTAATGGCAAATAAATTCAAAGATCAATCTTGATTTTTAATTTTTAGAAATTTTTAAAAATTTATTTGATATTTAATAGATTTTTTTTAGGATTTGATAAAATTTAATTTAAATATATTTAATAATTTACTTAGAATTTATTAAAACTATATTATAGGATGTTTAGAATTACTTAAGTTTTAAATTTAGAATTGATAGAATTTAGAATTGAATTTATTTTGTAATTCTAACAAGATCTAGATTATCAAGATGGATGTTTCTAAATATCTCATTTTTATTTTTTGATTTAAAAATAAAATACTAGATTTAAGATAAATTTCTTCTATAATCAAATTTTGAAGGTGATATTCATCTCTCAACTCAAATTACAAGATGGCCTCAATTAAGAGTTGTTTATAATAAGTGGTATGAAGTAGAAGTTGCAAAAAAGAAGAACAAAAAAGGAACAATACCAACTAAGTGAAACAAGTGTAATCAAGTAATTGTACACTACAAAATTAGTCACAATCTATTTATTGGATTTTTATCTATTAAAAAATAAAAAATAAAAAATATATTTTTAGATAGATAATTTTTTATCTTTTAAATAATATATAAAACATGTAAATCCAAATTATTATGAATATTTTATTATAGATTTTAAATAAAACATAAATAATAAAAAATTAAGTGAATAACTTTTATCTCAAGAATAATTTACTTAAGAGATCAAAAGTTTAAGCCTTACTAAAGTGTAAGTCATCAAATTGACTTATCAATTATTTTGGAACAAAAGAATGCATGTAGAGTGCCAAAATTACAATTTTTAGGTGAAGATGTGCTTAGAAGATGTTAAATGAAGGAAAATAGTATTAATAGAGAAGAATTAGAGTCTTAGTAAGTCTTAGAGGTAATTATTTTAGTTGATTTAGTATTTTTTATTTATTATTGAGTATTGAAGAATATTTACTAAGGTCAATATTTATATTGACCTTCTATCTATACATATTATTTATAAGAAAAAAATGTAAATGTTAGTTAGTAGTTAAAAGAAGCATGAAAAAGAACCTCGTATCTTTTTAGTTAGTTATATAGAAGGTAGGATTTATAGTAGATTCAAATTAATTTTATTACTATAAAAACCATCAAGATAGAAAATTATATTCTTAAATTTATATTATTATTATAGAGACATTATAGGAATTTTAGAATTTATTTAGAATTAATATAAAAAATTTAGGAATTTTTAGAATAATTTTCAAGACTTTGGTAAAAATAAGTTTTACCACCTTGGGAGCCATTATAAAGGAATGAAGCAAGATTCGAAGGCCATAAAACGTCCTTAGGCTATTAAGGTGTTTTTAAACACCATGGTGAAGTCATAAAAGCAAAAAGAAGAGTTTTACTAGTAGAAAATAGGAGGACCAGTAGCTAGTCTAGTCCTTGTAGAAAAGGAGGTTTACAAGTCTCATACGGATTGTAGCATCTTGGGTTTAGGTAGGAAGATAAGACTAAGACCTCAAGGCCTCTTTAGACAATGAATATACACTACTTGTGAGCCTTGGTGAGGCTCGAACTCCTGATCTCTTAAGCAAGTTATCCTTGAGATAAAAATTATTTACTTAACTTTTCATTTATTTACTTGTTATTTTTCAAACCTTCATAACTTATTCATAATAAATCGGATTTACATATTTTTTACACCATTAAAAAGAATTTTTTCACTAAAAATAGATATTTTATTTTTATATTTTTACTTTTTACTAGATAAAAACTATGTAAAAAGAATGTGACTAATTATATAGTATACAATTGCTTGATTGCACTTGTTTCACTTATTTTGTATTTTGCTTCTTTTATTCTTGTTCTTGCTACTTTCACTTCACACCACCTATTACAACTAACTCTTAATTTAGGCCATCTTGTAATTGGATTAAGGAGTGAATTTTACAATCACACAAAGCTCACAAGTAGTATATATGAGTTGTTAAGAGAGGCTTTAAGGCCTTAGTCTTATCCTCCTAATTCTATTTAAGGTGCTACAAGCTATATGAGACTTGTGCACCTTCCTTTCTATAAGGATTAAAGTAGCTGGAGGTCCTCTTATTTCCTATAAGTGAAACTTATAATTTTATATTTTTGACTTTATTAAAATATTAAAAAATATTCAAATAGCCTAAAAACCTTACATGACCTTCAAATCTTGTTCCATTTTTTCATAATGGCTCCCAAAGTGGTACAACTCAATTTTACCAAAGTTTTAAATTTTTTTCTAAATTTTTAAAAATAATTCTAAATAAATTCTAAATAAATCTTAAAAAATATTATAATATTTTTATAATTCTAATATCTATTTAAAAATAATAAAAAATCTAAAATAATTATCCTTAAGACTTGATAAAACTTTATTTTTATAAATTTTCTTCTAATAAGACTTTTATAATTTATAAATACTTCTAAATTCTAATAATTACTTAAATAATCAAAAAGACCCTCTAACCTTAATATTTGTATAATGAAATAACTTAAAAATATATTTTTAATCAATTTATCAATTAAGATACATTGATAGAACTCAACCAAATGCCTAGAATAAATTCTTAAGTTATAATTTACATAATACAATAGATTTTTTTTTTCTGATTTTATATAATTTTTTTCTTTTAGTATAAGATAAGAGCTTTTAAACAAGATATTTAATAAGCCTTATTTTTTTTTTTAAAAATATAATATTAAATACAAATTATAACAAAGAAGTATTCTTATATACTTAGTAATAATTTAAGACTAGTATTAATATAAATTAATTAATATTATAGTCATTAATATAAAATTATATAAAATAAAAATTAATTTTATAAATAAAAATATTATTTTAAAAATAAATTTGCAATAGAAAAAATTCTTTTTTATAAATTTTATGATTAATCTCTGCTATTCAAAATATTTTTGATTTTTAATGTATAAGATGTAGCATACCTTCTAAATATATTTATAATAGAAATGTATATAATATAAAGTTTAATATAATTTTTTTTATATAAAAAAATAGATTAAATTATTTTAGATAATATAAGATAATATCATAATGTGAATTAAATTATAGGATAATATTAGATTTTAGTATATATCTTAAATCTATTTAGTTGATTAATAAGCTTTAATATCAAAGATAAAAATATTAATTCTAAATGGTCAATTAAATGAATCCAAAATAATCTCTCTTTATGACTAAGGATCTATCTTTCTTTCTTACAAAATACATTGATATATCTTTATAAGATTAATATTTAATAAAAAAATTATAATGTTTTTATCAATATTTTTGTTCAAATAAAAAAAAACGTTTCACAATAAGTTATGAATTGGTCCAAATGGTGGTTGAATTTATTTTTAAATATCAAATTCACATTTATAAGATTTATAATTTTGTAATATTTCAATATTTTTCTTATAAATTAAGTCTTATATTACTCTAAGATTTTATTGCAATTTTTATTTAAATATTGACTTATTATTATAAATATTAAAATTTTGAGAACTTACAAATATGATTTTGTTTCAAAAAAATAAAAATAAATTTTCTTTTTGGAGTTTGGATTAAATCTTAAGTGATTTTTTTAATTTATTATTTGTATTTATATTTTAAATTAAAACCAAATGAAGCCAAGTATTACTAGATTTAAAGGAAATTTATTGATGTTGAAGATAATATCCAATATTTGATCTTTCAATATTACTTTCAATATCTTGATTTTTTCTACTATATGTTAGGGACATAGTCCTTAGAACCTTCTAGAGACAAGTTTCTAGAACCTTCTAGAAGCAAGTCTATGGAACCTTTTAGAAGCTTCTTAGTTGGTGGAAGTTACTTGAGAAGTTTTCTAAATAGGAGTATATATTGGAATCGAGGCTGAAGAGTTCTTCAGTCTCGACAACACATCTCTTGGAGTTCTAGCTCACCTCTTTGGTGTTGTTCTTGTATTCATCTGATTAATCTAATTCTTGCCAGTTCTTCTTGAACTTCTTGTTAGATCTCGAGCCTGTATTTCTGTGACCGTGATAATTTCTATGTCCGTGACAGTTTGTTGAGACTGAACTCACCTCAGATATCAAAGCTAGTTTCTTCCTCGTTAGAGTGTGGTTTATCTCTCTACTTGAAGGTATACTAGCGTTTTAGAGGTTGTGGATTACCCTCCTCTAAACTGATTCTTTTGTTACTATACTGGAGTCTTATTCTTCTTGGAGAGAGTAGATTACCTCTTTTCTTGAAGCTCTTAAGGCATTTTAGAGGTTGCGGAGTACCCTCCTCTAAACCAATATTGTCTTCTTGTAGAGCCATTTCTGTCCTTCTCTTAGAATGGCCGAAGGCCAAGACATTAGTATGATGGAAAGTTCGGAGTCTAAGTTGGATGCTATCATCAATGCCCTCGCTACGTTATCACAAAGAACTGCTGAGATTGAAGGAGTCCTGGCAAGGCTTCATAATGATGGAGCATCTGGGATAGCACAATCTAAGTTGCACCAGCCTCAAACTTCTGCACTTGGAGAAGCAATTTTGCCTCAGGTTCGACAAGCACCACTGGTTCTACAACATAAGGAGCCCCAAGTTAGCCTTCCAGACAAGTTTGATGGTACATGTTCCAACTTTTCAGGATTCTTCAATCAAATCAAGTTGATAACAGTTTTACAGCCCAAACGCTATCCAACGGAGGAGTCACATGTTGGGCTTATTGGAACCTTACTTACAAGGTAAGCTCTATTATGGTTTGCTCCTTTGTTTGAGAAACAATCGTCCATACTAAACAACTTTGAAACCTTTTTGGAGGCGTTTACGGAAGCATTTGGTGAACACAATAAGGTTCGATAGGCTACAACAAAGATCCGGTCACTACGACAAGGGATGCGCTCTACATTAGTCTATGCATTAGATTTCAGGCAATTAGTATGCGACATCAATTGGGATGAAGAAGCGTTGATGAGTCAATTCTATTGGGGTTTAAGAGACGATGTGAAGGATTTGCTATTAACTCTTCCTGATCCACAAATTTTCAACGAAGTTATTAGCCAAGCTGTGAAGTGCGATAATCGCCTATTTTAACATCGCCAAGATCAACGCTTAAGACAACATACGGTTTACCATGCCCTAACTATGTCGGCAAGCAGCATGAATTCACATTCAGAGATAGAAGACATACAAATTGATGCAGTACATGTCAAATTCCTTACTCTAGAAGAAAAAAAGCGATGTATAGAAGAAGGTCTATACTTATATTGTGGTAAAGAAGGCCACAAAGTTGAAAACTGTTGCAAGAAGCGAAATTGACACATTATCAGGACCAAGGGCGCCTTTGTTCAGGAAAACGAGGATGCCTAGCCACAATAAGAACCATGCGACTGGACAGTGAAATATCACAATAACAACCAAGTTCCTTTCTTTCCACTCAACTTGCCCTTTATTTTAAAATTCCTTTGTTTATTGGCCCTCAAAAACTGAGAACCTTAGCATTATTAGATTCAGGAGCATTTACTTTTTTCTTAGACGAAGAATTTGTGAAGCGTCATAAGATCCCTTTAGTACAAAAATCCAAACCTATTCACGTTGAGGTCATAGATGGGCGACCTTTATTGTCTGGTAGTGTCACCCATGAATCAGAACCTATAGAAGTGACATTTAAGGGCCATAGTAGTCATATTATTTTCATTATTATTAGAACTCCATCAAATCCTATTATTCTTGGTCTTTCCTAGTTGGAAAAGCATAATCCATCCATAGATTGGAGGTTGCGGAAGATGAACTTTCTCACAAAACCATCCAAAAGCAAGCCTAGTAGAAAATCCCAAATAGAGAAATCCTTATTCATTGGAGCAAGAGCGTTTGTAAGATCGTCCAAGGAAGGCATACCATTTGTCATTTATGTGGCTCCAACCACTGGGGAGAGGATCTCGACAGCAAGTATACTGGAGCAATATAAGGATTTTAAAGATGTATTTCAAAAGAAGAATGCCGACATGCTACCTGAACATCGACCATATGATTGCGCCATAGACTTGCAAGAACAAGCACAACCGCCTTTTGGCCCAATCTACAATCTATCGCAGACGGAGTTGGCGGAGTTACGAAAGTACATCGATGAGAATCTAGCCAAGAACTTCATTCGTCATTCAAAATTGTCCGCTGGGGCACCTTTCTTATTTGTGAAGAAGAAAGATGGCTCGTTGCGGATGTGCATGGACTACCGAGGCTTCAACAAGATAACAAAGAAGAATCATTACCTGTTACCCTTGATTAGTGGTCTCTTTGAATAACTTGGACGTGCAAGGATCTTTACAAAAATTGATCTAAGGGGAGCTTACAATCTCGTACGAATCAAGGAAGGAGATGAGTGGAAGACAGCGTTCCGTACAAGGTATGGCCATTTTGAGTATAATGTCATACCCTTTGGTCTTATCAATACTCCAGCAGTCTTCCAACATATGATAAATGACATTTTTTGGGACTACCTTGACGATTTTGTTGTCATCTACTTGGATGTTATTCTGATATTCTCTAAAAATGAGGAAGAGCATAAAAAATTACGTTCGTTTGGTCTTTGAGAAACTATGCGAGCAAGGACTATATGCTAAGTTGGAGAAGTATTTATTTCACCAAATCGAGATGGAGTTTTTGGGGTTCATTGCGACTACGGAAGGCTTGAAGATAGATCCCAAGAAGGTGGAAGCAATTCTGTCCTGGGAGGTTCCGAAGACGGTTAAAGACATACAATACTTTCTTGGTTTTGCTAACTTCTATCGGATCTTCATCAAGAATTACTCTCAAGTTGCTGCTCCTCTCACTCGGTTGACATACAAGGATAAGCTGGAATGGGGACCTCTAGCGGAGAAGGTGTTTCAAGACTTGAAGATGACATTTACTATGGCTCCAATCTTGGTACATCTAGACTTTAAAAAGGCCTTCTATTTAGAAATTAATGCTTCGGATTTTGCTTTGGGAGCTGTACTTTCATAAATGGGAGAAGACAAGAAGCTCCATTCGGTTGCATTCTATTCTCGAAAGTTCTCTGCTGCTGAAATCAATTATAAGATCCATAATAAGGAACTTCTTGTTATAGTAGATTCTTTCCAAGAATGGCATCACTTTTTTAAAAGAGCTGCACACCCAGTGATCATATACATGGATCACAAGAATTTGGAGTATTTCATGTCGGCTCGAGTTCTAAATCGACGTCAAGCTCGGTGGAGTATGTTGATATCTAGGTTCGATTTTGGTATCGCTTATCGACTTAGAAAGCAGCATCGACTATCTGATGTCTTATTGCAGAGATCGTATCTTGTACCAAAGGCTAGAAAAGCAGCGTTTGATCAACAATATATGACGTTGTTGAAGCTAGAGTAATTTCGGCTTTGCGCTACTATTGTGCCAATTGATGCTCACTTCCTAAACTAGGTACGTGCCGTGACCATTGAAGATTCAATAGCCATTGATATCAAGTAGCATGCCAATGACGACAAGTTCAAGGTGGAGGGAGATCTTTTATACTTTAAGGAGCGATTGTATATTCCAAAAGGACAAGCACGACTCCGAGTGCTTCAATCTTGCCATGATTTTCCAGTTGCGGGATATTTTGGATTCAACAAGACCTTGGAGCTTATTTCTTGAGATTTTTGGTGGCTCCAAATGTGGAAGGATGTGAAAGATTTTGTCCTCTCCTATGACATTTGTTCAAGATCCAAGAATCCTTGGCATCGCCCTTATGGACTTCTACAGCCACTGCCAATTCTACGTCGACCATGGTCTTCAATTTCTATGGACTTCATCATGGACCTGCCATCATCAAATTGATTAGACAACATCTTTGTCATAGTAGATCGGCTTACAAAGATGGCGCACTTTGTCCCTTGCAAGAAGACATCGTGTAGTGAAATCACAGTAAGGCTCTTTCTCGATAATGTGTATCGATATCATGGACTACTAGATGATATTATATCAGATCGAGGAACCCAGTTCGTGTCAAAGTTTTGGAGATCTCTCTTTGGGATACTGAAGGTGGATATCAAGCTTTCTTCAGCTTTTCATCCTCAAACTGATGACCAAACGAAATGGGTGAAGCAAGTCTTGGAACAATACTTACAATGCAGCATCAACTATCAGCAAGACGATTGGACCGCATATCTACCACTAGCCGAGTTTGTATATAATAACACTTTCTATGCATCGACTCAATACACACCATTCTTTTCTAACTATGGGTATCATCCGAAGCTTTATTTATTGAGTCCGTCAACAAATAACAATCTTGCAACTGAAGGATTTGTGAAGCAACTATCAGAGCTTCAAACTACATTGAAGCTTCAATTATAATCTGCTCAAGAATCCTACAAGGCGTCTGTAGATAGATTTCGAAATCAAGCACCTACTTTCAAAATTGGAGATAAAGCATGGCTTCTTCGACAAAATATCAAAACCAAGTGACCATGTGATAAGTTGGACTATCGAAGATTGGGACCATTTATCATCTAGAAGCAAATCAATTCAGTGGCATACCGTCTGGAATTACCAGTGTCGTGTTGTAACATGAGTATACCGTAAAAATATAAAGAAAGGGGACTTTTATTAATGTTCAGTTACCTCAAATATTGGAAGCAATGACCAATTCCAGTACAAATACTGAGAGGCCAGGTTCAGTCACCCTGTTACAGTCAGTTGGGGCATATTGAAATGCTCCATTCGATTCCAATAACGAGAGTCAGCAAAAAGAGACAGGACCAATTTGACCTAATTACGGGAACATCCAGGTCTTACTATGGGCCTCTTAGCCAATATGAGACCTGAATTGGTCGGGCGACTCAATGTGGTCCCGATTACGAGAGTTTCGATTCCGTTTCAGATTGTCCTATTCTTTGAGCCATTTCAGGGAACGTTGTTTCTAAAAAAAGAACCTTTTAAAAGGCAAAAAATGGAGGAGAAAGCTCTGACGGTAGAGCCAATTCCGGATCCAAGACGGAAGATTGAAGAAATTCAGAGGCTAGGGTTTGAAAGAGGGGAGAATTAGGGTTAAAGGGGAGGATAGGTTAAGAAATGAAAGAGGAGAGAATAAGGGTTTTTTGAAGGATCAGAGAGCTAGCTTCATGCTTCGGGCGGGGAAAAAAGACAGAGAATTGGGATTTTTTTTTCATAGGGTTTTGGAAAGACTGAGGCAATCGTTGCTGAAGTCAGTGCTGTATTGATGAATCAGGGTTTTAATGAAGTGGGTGTCATTACTCTTGACTGTTTTCTCAAATCGAAGTTACGTTTGTGATTGAAGAATTAAAAGGGTGTCTATAGGATTGAGTATGCGGAGTGAATGAAATTTATTGGGTTAATCTAACAAGACAGTCAGTGGATACAAGGTCGTGAGTATAAAGCAGTATCGGAGAATAGCAGATTGGGTTGTTTGGGGTTCTCTATAACGTCTAGAGACCTACCGACTAAGGCAAAAAGGATTTCGGCGAGCAATCAAAGGACATCCATATAGATTTACGGTATATTCTTGCAGTCGTTTATATTTTAACAGTCAAAAATCGATAGACTGCTTGAATATTAGCGAATCTCCATACTACCTTCTACAGCCAGACGCCCTGTGCAATCTCGAGCAGGAAAGCACGTAATACGACACCGACTTCTATGAAGGTACATCCAATCTTTCATGTTTCTTTGTTGGAGCCTTATCGAGAGTCGTCTTTTCTTAGAAGAGTGCAATGTTAGCCACTTAGTATTGAGATCGAGAACCACGAGGAATACGAGGTTGAAAAGGTACTGGATTCACAGCAAAGGTGGGACAAGTTGGAGTATCTTATTCATTAGTGCGGCTACGACATTAATGAGCTAACGAGGGAACCAGCTGAAAATCTTGCCAATGTGCCACAAAAAGTATAGGAGTTTCATCAACAACATGCTCATAAACCTAAGCCGGTTCGACGATAGCTTTTTTCTGAAGCTTGCTCACCCAAGAATATAAAAAAAGAGGAGAGCACTACCAAAATTCGTAGTTGATGTAGTTATTTTTTCCAAGATAAAGTAGAATTTTTTCAATAGCCATAGTTTGGTCTTCTTATATGGATAGCCAAGAGATAGATACTATGCCAGTCAGATTATCTCAACTGACTAGCTCACAAAGGTGACCCCGAGATGAAGAATCACCTACACCACGATGACGATGGAGGATACCTAGTAACCGATCACTGATGATTATATTTTAGTTCGAGTCTGCTTATAATAGTCAGCCAAAAGGCATATTTGCAGGATAATTTCACAATGAGGACACGAAAGTTCATGCTTGGTCAAAAATCGAAGGCGTGGGCCACTACCGTTGTCGTATTACGTGCTTTCCTGCTCGAGAACGCGTCGGACGTTTGGCTATAGAAGGTAGTATGGAGATTCGTCGATAGTCAAGCAGTCTATCAGTTTTGACTGCTGAAATATAAACGACTGCAACAATGTACCGTAAATCTATATGGATGCTCTTCGACTGCTTGTCGAAGTCCTTTTTGCCCCAGTCGGTAGGTCTCTAGACGTTACAGAGAACCCCGAATAATTCAAACTGTTAATCTTCAATACCGCTTTGTACTTACGATCTTGTATCCACTGACTGTCTTGTTAGATTAACCCAATAAATTTCATTCACTCCGCATACTCAATCCTATAGACGCCCTTTTAATCCTTCAATCACAGACGTAACTCGATTTTACAAAACAGTCAAGAGTATTCAAACCCACTTCATTAAAAATCCCGATTCACCATTATAATACTGACTTCAGTAGCGATTGCCTCAGTCTTTCCAAAATTCTACGAAGAAGAAAAATCCAAATTCTATGTCTTTCCTTCCCCGATCCAAAGCATGAAGCACCTCTTCTATAATCCCCTTGATCTTCAAAAACCTCCAATGAAAACCGAACTAGTAACCTTGCAAAAGCTGAAAACTAGCTCCCCCCGATTCCCAGAGAAGAAAAAAAAAACCCCCCTTCAAAAACTTTTTTCTCAAACTATATCCCCTCTAACCTTATCCTCTGAATTTCTTCAATCTTCCATCTTAGATCCGGAATTGGCTCCCACCGTCAAGCTTGGATCTGAAATTGGCTCTCGTCGTCAGAGCTTTCTCCTCCGTTTTTACCTTTAAGAAATCCATTTACCAAAAACAACGTTCCCTGAAACGGCACAGAGAACAGGACAGCCTGAAACGGCACAGAGAACAGGACAGCCTGAAACAGAATCGAACCCCGTAATTGGGACCACATTGAGTCGCCCGACCAATTCAGGTCTCATATTGGATAAGAGTCCAGTAGTAACCTGGATGTTCCCGTAATTGGATTAAATTGGTTCTCGCGTCGGATTGGCTAAGACCCGTAGTAAAACCTGGATTTCTCGTAATTGGGTTGATCGACCAATTCAGGTCTCATATTGGATAAGAAGACCCGGATTGGATTCTTGAAATTGGATCCAATTGGCTCTTCGAACCCGTCGTATGAATTGGTCCTTCTCTTCCTGCTGACTCCCATTATTGGAATCGAACGGAGCATTTCAGTATGCCCCGGCTGACTGTAACGGAGTGACTGAACCTGACCACTCAGTATTTACACTGGAGTTGGTCGATGCTCTCAATATTCGAGGTAACTGAATATTAATAAAATTTCCCTTTCTTTTTATTTTCACTGTATACTCGTGTTACAATACGACACCGTTGGCTTCAAGGGCCGATGAACCACTTGCCTCATGAACAATGGTTGGAGTTCATAGTAGACGTCATGCAACAGATCTTCATTTTCTTGCGTTGGTACTGATTGATAATAACATTGCTTCTTAAAGACCTTGAAGCTAAAGAAGGGAGTGATGTTAGGGATATAGTCCTTAGAACCTTCTACAGACAAGTTTCTAGAACCTTCTAGAAGCAAGTCTCTGGAACCTTCTAGAAGCTTCTTAGTTAGTGGAAGTTACTTAAGAAGTTTCCTAAATAGGAGTATATATTGGAATCGAGGCTAAAGAGTTCTTCAGTCTAGACAACACATCTCTTGGAACTCTAGCTCATTTCTTTGGTGTTGTCCTTGTATTCATCTGATTAATCTAGTTCTTGCCAGTTCTTCTTGAACTTCTTGTTAGATCTCGAGCCTATATTTCTGTGACCGTGACAATTTCTGTGTCCGTGACATTATATCTTTAGTTGTAAATTATTATCCATTGATAATTTCTACTAGATATTTTCATATTTTCTTTAAAAAGATTAATTTTTATTGTAATCCAAAGTTCTTAATTATAAAATATATTGAAGTTCTAATTTGATTAAGAACTTTAGTAAAAAATTCAAAATTTAAAGTTTTTAAAAATATTAATTATTTTAAATAATATTTACCATAGATAAGTAACATGAGACATATATTTGATGGTTATAATTTAGAATGTTTTAATTACAAGGTCTCTATTACAATTAAATATCATTGATTTTATTTTTCATGTATTTATTAATGCATTTGTATTAATCCAATGAATATATATCAACATTATTATACCTAATAATCTTTTCATATAATATTAATATAATTTTTTATAAAAAATCTATGTTTTTTATTTTTTATTTTAACTACTTGAATTAACTTGTATCAAATTATATGGATTTTAGTCTTGATAAATAAATTTTGGAAACAAAAAAGTTCTTGCCATAATTAATTAATTTTTCTTCAAACATATCTTTGTTCTTTTTACTTTTTAAAGAATCAATTATTTCATATAATTACTTAATTAAAAAATTATGGTTATAAATTTATTTTTGGTAATATTAATGGTAGATTTTTGTTATTATCTTTTAAATCATATTTAATTTGATTAATAAAGAAATTATTGCTTTAATCCATATTACAAGAAATATTTTGGAATTCAATAACATAAATTGTAATTTAATAAGCTTATTATTGTTAAAGCTTTAATCTTATTTTTACTATTTTTTTTGATTACCTTCTATAAATTTAATTGTGAATAGTTTTAGAAATAAATTTGGATTATATAAAAAATATAAATCCTTCTTTACCAATGATATATACCAAAAAAAAAAAAATCTCAATAGAAGTATGCTATTAAATCATACTTGAGTAATTTCATCAAAGTATTGAAAAAGATATAATTTTTAAAAGAACTTGACTTACTAAAGAAATTTTAAAAATTTTTGATCTTGTTTTATTAAACTTCACTTATATATTGATCTTAAGCTTCTTTATATTTTGTAGTAGAAAGATTATAAGAATTCATTTATAAATTCAATTTATTTATATTTATTTCTTAATTACAAAAAAAATTAGTATAAAAATTAAACCTCATTATTGATTTTTGATATATACATAGTATAAGTACTTCTATTTATTCATATTAATTAGATAATTATTAAAATAAATATATATATATTTGTGACATTATCCTCAATTCTAAGGATGAGTTCTTTAATGAGTAATGATCACATATTGAAGAAATCGAAGATGCAACAAATTATATTTATCACATATCTTGGTCTTTATTTTCTTTGAAGGTAGTTCATAAGTCTTGGTAGCCATTAATAATATCTCATTCTAAAATAAGATGATTACTTTCATATTTAATTATTGTTGAAGCTTTCATAACTTTTTAAAAAAAAATATTTGTAATACCATCAATAATTGTTTCTACTTCAAATAAAATCAAGAGTCTCTTCTAAGGTTGTGATATCAAATACGTTGTGGTATAACATGTTATCTTGTTTGGAAATGCAACGATGTCATGTGGCATGATATCAAATTTAGAAATATACTAAGTATTTAACTATAGAAAGTTTAATTTTAACTTATTTGCTAAACTCTAATAAATGATTTATTCTAAATTTAACTTATATACAAAGTTTTAGCTCTCAAAACCTCTTCACTTTATATAAAAATGCCTAAATTGTAGAAAAAACTCTCAAAACATATTTTTTCGACAAAAGATTTCTTCTTTCCAGACTTTAGAAATTCATATCTTTTGATCCAATCATTTAGTTTCTCTCAAATTTTTATATAATATAGCTATTATCCTTAAGCTTTATTATAAAAAAAAAAGAATGAATTTTAAAATTACTATCAATCTTTTGACATGTTAGAAATCCTAGTAGGTACTCTAAACCCTAACTCATAAGCATTTGAACACTATTTTCTTTATAACTCAAAAATCCAAAATTCAAATGCCACAGAATTATACAAAATTTTTATTAACATTGCTATATATATTTTTAGAAATTTTGAGCCAAAATCTCATCAAAGTACTTAAGATATAGCTCAAAATACAACCATTAGTGAATTGGATTACTTACTACTTTTAGATTTACAAGCATTGATTTCAACCTCTAATGTCTCCTTCATTCCAACTTCGAATCCATCAAAAAATATGTCAAAAGTGTACTCATGAAATGATCTCTTCAACTCTAAATTTCAATTCTTTATTACTTTTTGTACATGTGCATTATATCCAAAAAAGTGACAGTAGATACAAAATCAACATCTTAACTTTGAGCGTCCATATTTCTTTTATATAAACTCCAAATCACACAAAATTTGCACCAAAACCATAGCCAAAAACCTAAACTTGCTGATCCTAGCGTCCAAAGTCCAAATGGCTCTAAAAAAATAATCCTAATCTCTAATATGGCCATGGGCAGCCTCCTTGAAGCCTATTGGATATGATTTTTGGCCAATAAGAATAGAGATTTTCATCATCCATTTCCATTCATCTATATGGATGTCCTAACTTCTCTTTTTGCTTTCAAGCCCCCTCTCCAATCTTTTTTTTAATAAGATTTATACAATATATGTCCTAAATACTAAATAAAAGAATCAAAATAAAACTTCAAGGGTCACCAATGACTAACAAGGATATCTCTAAATGTTTAAAAATTACTATTAATAAGATCAACTTCAAAAGTTACTTTAAAAAAAAATAAAGTTATATAAATTCTAATAATAGTCCTTTTAACCTTTTAAGAGAGTAATCTAATTTCATTCTATAATCAATTAAAATCCATTAATATGGCTCTTACCATGTTATTCAATAAATCATATATCAAACATATAAATACAATATTTTTACATAGTAAATAAATCACAACACGACATTGGACATCTGGCTATAGAAAATAGGATTGTGTTTTATAAATATCCTAAAATCCTAATATGTTTCACCTTTATAAGAAGAATGTAATTTGAATTTTTAATCAAAAGTGCTTAAATCTAATACAAAGTACTTAAAAATACTCTTTTTAATAATTTTAACCATACATATATACCAATTGCCTTGTTACTTTCATAATTAGAAAATTTTGAATTTTCTTTACAAATCTAAATCCTAATAAGCAAGCTTTAATAAGTTATAGCTCCTAATCTAATTTTCTACTTAGAACAAAATTTTACACACAAATACCACTATAAATCTTCTATGTGCTTGTGAGTTGTCATTTATTCTTCAAAATTTTATTTTTTTAATTTTTTCTTATTTTATGATATTTAAACAAGTTAGATTAGGATTTATATAAGTAGAATCTGGTTTTATTAAATTTTTAGGATTATAATTTTTGATGGTATAAATCCTAGCATAATTCTTTGAATTAAATTAATTAAGACCAAATTAATAAGGATTAGAAAATTAGAATAGTAATTTGGTTAATTTTTATAATTTGGTTGATTTTGTGAAATTTAAAAATGATGGTTTTGAAGCTTTATCTTCAACTTCAACAAATCTAAGCAACAAAGTAGTTTTTTTTAATTTATGGAGGCTTTCAAATGCAATGGTGGCATTGGATTCACCCCATTAAGTGAAGAAAATAAGATCAATACCTTCTCTTCCAACATACAAGTGGAGCAATGAAATTTTCATTTTTGAAGGATTTTATAATAATTTCTAAAATCTTTAGAGGTAAAAACTTTCATAAAAATTATAAATAAACATATATGGAGGTATGTCAATAGTCAATCTTGGCATAAAAAGGTGATTTGAATAAAATGGTGAAATTAAATTTACCAAAACATTCTTTTTTGACCACTTACAATAGCCATTAGCCTTGGTAACGAAATTAACTTTTGAATGAATGAAGGCTATAGATCTTGATAAGAGATCTAAGAAATCAAGGGTAGAGATGCAGCCACCCTTTAACAAGCCTCCACTCAATTGTATAAGAGAGGCTTGGTTTTCCAAGCCCTCTCTCTCCTATTTTGGTGAAGAGCAAAGCCATGCCAAAATTTGGCCAAAAATTCTAATCTTAATTTCATTTAGATTTTTAAATCTCATTGTGAACTTTTTAGGTGAATGTATATGGATTCTTAGTTATGAATGATAGTCATTGGATTTTAAAACATTCTTCATTGTGGTAGATAGCTCATTTGGCCTCCCAAGTACTATAAGGGTTTCAAGAGCCTCGGATTTCCTTCAATCAATTATTTAATTTTTTTTTGTCAATGTAAGATTCCTTGTAATTTTAGATTTTGTTGTTGGCTTTCTAATAATATTATATTCGCTCAATTTGGAGTTGAATTGAATTTATGGTGAAATTTTGAGTATGAGGGAGTTGACTGCCTTCACAGTTTGGATTAATGGAGTTTGGGAAGGCATTTCTCAGTGCCTTATAATTGGATTCAAATGAAATTTTGGGATCATTGATTTTTGTATGTTAAGCTTTGAAAGGCACAAGTTTTACTAGATTTGAAGACAATATGGATCTTTAGCAAATTTCTAAGTAAAAGGGAATGTTTGTCACAATAGTTTAGATCACTCAACTTCAAAAGAGTACTTCTCATAATTGATTTGCTACTTTTAATTTTTAATTTTTAATTAAAATTTTTAATTTAATTTTTAATTTAATTTTTAATTTAATTTTTAAATTTAAATTTTAACTTAAACTTAAGTTTTTATTCTTATTGTGAATTAATAGTAATAACTGAATTAATTATTTTTATCATTTTTACGTAGTGAATTTCATTTAATATTTTAAGTTAATATTGGTAATAATTGCTTGAAAGGATTTAATTTTAATTGAACTACAAACACCTCCATTTAAATTAACTTAACAATTTTACAATTGAGAGTTTTTTTATTCTATTGAGTTCGTTGTGTAGTACTAATTCTATAGAGTGGTGGATTTTAGGCTCACAATTTTCAAAAAGAATTCATCCCAATCCAACTTAAAAATTGTAAGTAAATGCCCAAAAATTACATTGATGTTACTAAGCAGCCAACTTGAAAGTTGATACAAAATTTTCAGCAATGATTTCTCCTTCTCCAATTGCTAACTTCAACTCAAAATTTGTGTATAGCTTGATCTTTAAGTCTTCTAATACCAAGCCGAATTTCACCTTGATCCAATTTGTAGATCTTCAAATATTATAGAAACTCTATTCAATTCCAAATTATGAACTTCTGATACCTTCTTGTACCAAAACCTAAAAATCTTCCAATCGCATTATTAGATTTTTATAAATTTTTACATACATTTAATATACCCAATCAACTAAGTAGTATCAAATTTTGAATTGTAGAAGTCACACCAATTTCACAAATTAGCAAAGAGTGCTAGCCCTAATTGTATTGCATAAATTCCAAGTTGCCAATATAAACCTTGAATTTGAACAAAAATTTCCAAGTCCAAAAAAATCCATTAAAAAAAAGCCTTATGTCTTTAAACTAAGCTCTAATCTAACTCTTGAATCTTAATCATTGATCTTCAAATGAAATCCTATTTTATCTTAGGTCATTATTTGAAAGGCTAGAGGTTTGATTTTGACCCTAACTTCCAAATGGTTGACTCCAAATATTAATCTTATCTATCTTAAGGA